>NC_080436.1:23279301-23474301 GCF_028018845.1 Melospiza georgiana | reverse complement strand
CAAGTTCAAGGACAAGTCTTTTTCTTACGAAATGCATGACATTCAAAAAAAGACAACAAATAAATACTACATGTACAATATGTAGCAATGAGGTAGAAATGGTTTTAAAGAACAAATGTCTGAACGCACATCTGATGAAAAATATTTTTAAAAAGGAAATGAAAAGCCTCTAGCAACCGCATATAAACCACAAGAACAAAAGCAAAACTAAAAGAAAAAAAAAAAGAAATATGAACCACACAAAGTTTAGGTTTGGAAATAAACTTTTGCTTCTTTTTCTATTATAAAACAACAAGGAATGAATGTGCTCCCAACCTTGGTGTAGTACAGAACCATTTTATAAATATTTAACATTCTATAGGACTGATTCATATATTCTCACACAACTCTGTGGCAAGGCTGACCCATACTGCCGACATTCTACATATCACTGAGACAGGGAGGTGAAATTTTCCTGCTTTCAGTCTAATTGTCTTTGACAATTGCAGTGCCTAGTGCTACACTGCTTGTGTTGTATTTAAAAACAGGGGAAAGAGTAGAGACTTGTTCATTAAAGATGCAGTATCCCTGGTTCACAAAAATGCATCTGGCAGGTTCAAAATCGAATGTCAACCAAAGGTCCTTGCAGAGTGTGAGCTTCAGTTCATGTATTGGTTAGACACCAGCACAGCTGGGCTTCTTTTGAATTCTGAAATACTAATATCTCCATGTTTACTAATGTGCTTCATATAAATCTGCAGACAATTAAATGACTTTTCCTTTTTTTTTTTTTTCTTTTTTAGGTAAAGAGACAAAGCTATTTTTTGGACATGGTGTGTATGCACATATAAATATTATATACACACATGCACACATACAAGATGGAGAGGAGTTAGTGCTGTGAGGACAAGGTTAGCTTTCAGAGCTGATGATGAAAACCAACAGATATAGATTATTATACATTGGAGGGATGAGTTTTCTAACAAGGGCAGAAATCAGGAGTAATTCCTTTAAGTCAAAAGGGTTATACCACCTTCAAACTGGTGCAAGTGAAACTGTAAGAGGCCCTACAACTTTTGGTGGCCTTGTTTTGTGACAAAGTGTATCCTTCAGATCTGAGTAATACACTTTCCCTCATGATGGAGTGCTTGAGAGAAAAATGCAGGGGGATTATAAGAACAGCCCTTTACCTGAAGTAATTTGTATTTGCAGACAGTGAAAACCCTGGTCATATCCCCAAATTTTCTTTCAATGAATTAACATCTTGATGCAGGAATTAATTTGTTACTCTTTAACTAGACAATCCTCTAAAGAAACATCCTATGAAAATCCACCTAAATATGACCTTGTACCATTTTACAGAGCACAGCCTCCAAATAGCTGGTAAAGACACCCAGATGGTGTTTAGCCTATGTATTTTAGTCAGATGGTTGATTTTTCCCTTGGTAGGTTTGTAATGCTCAAGAAAACATTTTGCCCATCTATCTGCATTTGAGTAGAACGCAGACTGACTAATAGATAAATAATCCATGTGAAAGTAAATAGCCTTAAAGTAAACTGCCTTCACATTCCATTGATCAGCTCAGTCAGCAAACTTTTCTATATTGTCACTAATGTTCTAAATATTTTGAAGAGAAACATGCCAGAAGTACAGAGTATTTCCATTTCTGTTGCACATAAGGTCATTATGAACTCCTCCTTGAATTGATATTGATCCTTCAGCTTGCAGGAATATTCCTCCAATTTATTTTATTTTTGTTGCTATAGGAATTGTTACTGAAGGTAAAAAGGAAGAAAAGGAGCTGATGCAGAATGGAACCCACACATAAGAACATGACGTAAAGCATCTGCAGTGATAGCCTGACACAGCAGATGCTTTTTAACCATTTCAGGTTCCTTAAAATTCAGGGTTGCGCCAGTGGCAGAAAGCCCCAGCCAACCAATTGGACATTTCTGTGGCAGGGGCCTCCAGCTTTGTCCAATTGTAAAGGACAACAAACAGTTTTCTACCATGGAAATGTCTAAGACCAGCAAATATTTCATCCTGAAAACACCATTAAATCATATTTTGTCTCTCTTCTCAAAACCAATCCTACCCTTTGGAGCCCGCTCAAGTTCAGGATCATGCTTCAGCCTTCCTGGACGCTCTTTGACTAGAGGGCTGCTGAGAAGGGTGAAGGACCAGCAGCCTGCCAAAACCTGCTCACTAGGGAAAAAACAGGGGCTGAATGTGGGGGAGAAGGAAGGAAAGTACTAAGAAGGACAGGACACAGCAGGGAATTTAGCCAGCTCAGGCCTGAATTCCATCAAAGGACTGGCCAAAAACCAGGCTTGAAGAAGGGCTGAGGTACCTCCTGTTAGCAGTTCTTGTGGCCAAGCTCTCACCAAATTCAATAGGCACCCTCCCGAAACTATACCAGGACGGCTGCTGATAAGGAAAGATTTGGCTAACACTCTGGCTCTGTTTTCCTTCCTCCACAGCAGCTGTGATAGAGTGAAGTTTTGCACTTCTGCTACCCCAAAGCTGAATTGAGACCTGGACAACGTGAGCATGTGTGTGTGGAACCTGCATCTTTCACACCATTTCAGCTTCTGCCTGCTTCTCACTTTGGTTAACATTTGAAAAATCAATTTCCCAGAGTGACTTTTCAAAGAGAATGACTTAAAGCTGGAAGCCAAAGGGACTGTGTATAATTTTGTTTGCTTTTGGTTTTGCTACAGGATAAATAGAGCAGGAAAAAAACACTGTGCGTAGTTTTCATTTTACAAGTTGCAAAAAAATCTGTTAGGAGTATAGTCGGGAGAAAGAGTTTATCAAAACTTATCTGAGCCTTTTAAATGAGCACAGCTCAATAGCAGATATGAAAGGCAATGTCTAGGACAGAAATTGGGTCAGCAATCTGCAACAGTGTACTCGCCAGTGTGATCAGTGTGAACCTACAGCTAATGGGGACATCAGCATCTCCCAAATATGAGGATGGTGGAATGACCGGGGTGAAGAAGCAGTCTGTGGAGGTTTGGGGAAGCAGAAAGACTGGGTCATAACAAGGATCATAGACTGTAATTGCTGTTGAAAAGAAAAAAAAAAAAAAGAAGAAAAGCAGGTGATGTACTTAAGTCTTACTTTCTATATCCTTAATGAAAGGCACTGTTTTAAAAATGGTACTTTTATGCTTAAAACATAACGTTTTAGATAGACAAAATGTTTGCCAGGAATCCATCTTAAATTAGATTTTGGTTTATTTGCTCTGTTTTTAGCATGTTCTATCTAAATATATATATATATATATCTTAAAAGAAAAATAAAGAAAGTAATAATCAAGAGTCATAAATTTCCAGCAATATCACAAAATCCCTTGTTAGCCTTCTGAGCGCTAAACGTCTCCATTGATTTAACAGAATGGACAAGGTCTGTACAATTTTTGAGAAGACAAACATGACCTAGTAACAGATTGGTATCTCTCTTCTTGGGGCTTTTCAGTGCATTTATTTAATGGTCTTGACGTACATTACTTAGGAGAAACATTAAATGCCAGTGCTTTGCAACAGTTTTGTTACTGTTTTCTAAAAGTAAACAAACAAAAAATACATTCAAAAAAGCAAGGCTGTTTTGTTCATGGGATGGCAGAGGCTTTGGGCAGCTGCAACACGCACTGCTCTTGCTCAGAGATATTACCCAACATCAGTCAGCTGTCACCAAAAGAGTTGCACGGAAAGCATTAAAGGATAAAAAGAAAGGGGGGCTGGGTGGGGGAGAACTGAGCAAAATGCCACACATGCCAGCTAGTCTTTCCAGAAGGAAGACACCAGAATATGTATATTTGGGGGAGGAAAAAGGAAGGGGGAAAGAGCACTAACACAGAGAAAAAACTTGACTTCAGGGGAAAAAACAGCAGCTCTCTGAAACTTGTTTAGCAGGTTTGCATTCCTAATGTAATCTGACTTGTGTTGATGGTGGTTTTTGCCCTATTCCTTACTTTGCTTTCCAAGAGAAACGTAACAAAACTGAGGTAGAAATAATGGTGGGCACACTCCAGCCTGAAAGATTTCTAATGGATGCTAAATGAAGATTGCATTAAGGACAATGAAGCCATACGTACACAACAAAAACTCAACTTTACAGTTTGGGAAGGGAAGTAAATGTACTTTGAGGGTTCAGTTTTGCTTTGTTATTTGTACTGTTTGTTTGGTCACAGTCTACTGCACTGCTATAAACAGCTCTGCAACCCATAGCTCTGCCAGCAACCTACACTGACTCCACTCCCTACAGCTTCGCCAAAATAGCCTCAAAACTATGACTGGAGCCATGCAACAAAGGCCAGCCGTCACAGCTTAAGGTAATTTGCCTCTCGGAATCCTACCAAATCTTACGTTTGACTGTTTCAGATGCTAACATAAACCAATTAAGTGGCTCTTTCATTCATCTATGCACCTTCTAAAGACTGTATCACCTTATTATCAAGGAGCAATATGCTGAAAACTCTTACAGTTTACCAACAAGAAAAATCATTCTGCTCTGGTTTGATGTGAGAAATTGGCAAAAGAACCATTCCTGAACACTGGGAAACGCTTCTGTTTCTATTTTTAAAAACTGTAAAGCTTCAGTCATATCACACTTTAGTTTTTTTTCCTGGATACATTCAAAGTAATTTTCCTTGCCATATTCCAATTGTTGAGGTAAACATACATATTTAATATAAAGTAACATTGAAGCCTAGCCTATAACTCTCAGCAGTACATAGTGCTTTCAACACATTCCTTTGAGGTACTGTACAAATCACAATCACTTTCCTGAGTTTTTGCAGACAGAACATTAAAAGAAATGAACTGCAGAAATTAAGGTCCAGATTATCATTACCCTGTTTTACCTGTTCTTAGTTTAACACCACAGAACAGACAGGATTGAGGAATACTGTTGCTCTTAGAATAGCAAAAATCTGGCTCTCTGTCGCAACACAACCGTTCATCTCTTTAGTCCAATAATGTTTGAAGTTAAAGCTCTTTATATTAGCACATGCCACCAATGTAATTGTGAGGCAAACAAAAAATAAAGCACCACTTCAGGCACTTGACAGCAACTAAATCTCAAGAACAGCAGAATGGAATCAACACACAGGGTTCATGTCCTTCTGAAATCAACCCACTTGCACCTTGCTCCTTGGTGAGTATTGTCTAGCTTGAACAGAACTGAGCATCAACATGCGCTTTCTGTCATGTGTGGCTTTTTCAGATCAGCAGCTCTTGTTTGATGCACTTTTCCTTCAAGTATACCCTGGCTCTTTAGAGGCAAGGTAAATCGTAGTCTTCCCAGTACCCTTTGCAATTTTAACACTACTGAAAAGGGTTCTCTACCCCTATGTAGCAGATTCTGTGTGTGCCAACATTCATTACTTTTTTTTAAAGTAGCATCACTGACTGCAACCAAACATTTTGTTCCATTCAACGTATGTATCAAGCTCTTTTTGAGATATGCTAGGCTGTATCTTGCAGAAAGCATTTTCAAAGTCTTGATATGTAACTGGCCTCAACTGGCTGGGCATAATGGCTGAAAGGTCTGTGGCTGGCATGGCATGGAGTGGGCCCACCACGGCTTCCTGACACAAGTGAGCCACATCTAGTCCAGAAAAGCCTTCTGTGCGCTGGACAAGCAGTGCAACCTCCTTGTCATTGAGACAGTAATTGTGCTGTGAGAGCAGTTGTACTATTATCTGGTGTCTCGCTGTGCTGTCAGGAAGTGGGATTAAAAGTCGTTTCATGAAGTACCTTCGAAGAGATTCATCAATTTCTTCTGGTTTACTCGTGGCGCAAATTACTACTATTTGGTCCTCAGCAGAAGTCAGTACAGTGTCCAGCTGCATAAGGAACTCGGTTCTCATCCGACTTACTGGACTATGTTCTTCACTCACTTGAGAGGAAAGGAGCATGTCAATGTCACTAACAAAAATCACCGAGGGTTGGCGACACCTTGCCACGAGGAAGGAGGCATGGACAATTTTTTCTCCTTCCCCTAACCACTTTGTGACAAGGCCAGAGCCAGTGATTTTGAAAAACGTGGCCCCCAGCTGACTAGCTATACATCTGCCCATTAATGTTTTGCCTGTTCCCCGAGGTCCAAATAAAAGGATGCTCCGAGGTAGAGCAGTCAGTCCATTGAATGCATCTGACCTCAATACTGGCCATAAAACCTCCTCCTTAATGACGGCCTTTACTAGATCTAGGCCAGCAATGTCGCTCCAGTCCACGGGAGGTCCTTGGTTGATAATCTCATTGGTAACAAGGTCAATGAGGTGTGTGTCAGTATTCTTCAGTTGCTCGTCCACAGAGTGGTTGGATGAGGTAGCTGCACGAAGTCCCGGGCCTTGCATTGGGTGAGGGAGGAGCTGCCTGTGCTCGTCACCGTGCTCATTCATTACTGGGGAGCTATACTTCCCAAACGAGTCACTTGATCTCGAACCCAGTGAGTTTTTAGCAGTACTATAGGATGGGGGTGTTAGAGCCCTACTGGACTGGCTACTGAATTTCCTTTGCTGTTCAGAGGACATTAGCTGCTTCGTTGGCTTAAATGCTAAGGATGATGTTTCAGCACTTCTGTCAAAACCATTCCCTCTGTTTGCATTTGAAATGCTGTTGTCTGGCATTCGATACATTGGACTCTGTGTAGATCTCTGTTGGCCATAGCTGTAATTTCCATAACTGGAGTCCATTTCTCCTTGCCCTGCCATGTAGAAAGCTTTCCTTTTGAGAGAGCTGGCTGAACTGTTTGTCAGGGCAGACGGCGCGATTGGCGTCAGACCGTGGCCCTGGTAGGAGTAGCTGGGGACAGTGGTTGGGGGCAGAGGGGTTGGAGCAGGGATTCCTGAAGGCAGGTAAGCTGAGGGTGGCGGGGCACCCCCAGGGCTGTACCCAGGGCCGACAGCAGTTTGAGGAGGATAACTGGCGGAAGGGTAGCTGTAACTGGAGAGATTGGAGGTCCCGTTGTAGCCAGGGACGAGGGCTGGTGGTGGTGGCGGTGGTGGGGGCTGTAAAAGTCCCGAGCTGTGCAAGGGGGATGGATGAGGGGATGGAAGTGCAGGTGCTGGCTGGCCGCTGTAACTGGTATGCAAATACGAGCCATTGTATCCTGTGGCATATTCCTGAGATGGGAGCCCTGAATGAAGACTGGGAACGGTGTGACTTCCACAGGTGCTGCTGGAGTAACTGGGTTCAGCCAGGTTACTGGCCACCCCAGGAGAGCTCCCGATGCTGGCTGAGACATCTGCGGGAGGGAGGGCTGCACTTACCCCAGCTTTGCTGGCGGTGATGACATCTGGGACACAGTTCATGGGATACACGCTCTCCGAGTTCAAGGATGGCTGCCAAGGCTCACTCTCATTCTTCCGACCATTCACCAGCCCTGAGGGAGCTTCAGAGTAATTGCTGAGAATGGGTCGCTCGGCCGGGCCTTCCAAAATCCCGGAATACTTTTCTGCATACTTTTTCAGAAGGTTGGAGGCGGTCAGAGCCGAGATGTCGTCGTTGGCCCAGGCGTACTGGTACGTGCGCTGCAGGTGCCCCCGGTAGGCTTCCACCTTGTGGGCTGGGGACCGGGTGGTTGAAGTGATATCGAAGTGCTGTTCTGGCCACTGGGCATGCTCCGGCGTCCACTGCATCTTCAAGCCTAGGGCAGTACGAAACAACAGTTAACACTGACCTCAGCTTTTTCCTTATGCTTTTAAATGAGTTTGCAAACATACAGTCTGTGAACTTCTCAGCGCTCTGAAATACTGTACCTAACAGCACAAGTCCTTAAGGAGAGAAAAGGTAATGCCCTTAAGAAGTGGTATGGTTGGTTTGTTACAGGCACATCCACACATAGACAAATTTTTTGCCAATTCAGTAGGGGGGCAACTTTTTGTTTAAAAAATATAGGTAATGCTGTAGCTCTCAAAGTAATTAAACAAAACTAGGTATATTTTAAACACTCAGAGTGGAGATTTACTGTAAATACACAAGGCATCCAACTGCTCTGTCCTCTTTCATCCCCGTTTCAGTTTTATATTTTAACCAATATAAAAATATGAGACACAGCTGACAGATCACATCTAGGATACCTCTCTTATTTGGTACTGAACACCTAGTTAGCAGAGTATAATGCACCCTGCGCAGAACAATATGACACAGACATAGCAGGTCATTCCATAATCCAACTCTCATCTAAAGTGGTCCACGACAGTTTCAAATCTGCTTCGTGGAGTGCAGCAAAGCAATCTCCCAGGCAGCGCTCTGTCGCTTTCATCACACAAAGCCTACAACTCGGTATGAATTACAACTGGCTCCTTTCTGCCTCTCAGTTCTGTTGTTGAGGGTCTGGAAAAAAAAAAACAAGCATGACTTGTCTGTCGGTCTCCTTGCTTGCTTTCTCTTCCCCCCCTCTGCTTCACAGCCTCCAGGGTACAAAGAAAGAGGGTTAAAGAAAAAAAATTGGGGGAAAAAAAAAAGGATGAAGAAAAAGAAAAAGAAATGAAGCTAAGTCCCTAAAAGTTCTGTAGCTTCCACAGCTAGCTATAAAAAAACCCTGAAACAAACAATACAAAGCCAAAACCAAACGTATAATTACAGAAACAAAAAAGAGAAAATGTAATTTTGAAGCAATTAATCTTTTAATGACGTGATGTGAATTATCCCTCCTCTTTGTAACCCACTGCAATAGGTAAGAGCAATTTACAAGCATTAAGATAACCCCCTCCAACTTGTACCTATGCATGGTTAGACACATTGCTGGGTTTTGTACAGCTGTATCAAATAGACCTCCTTAATCTCTCTCGTATTACCAAAAGTGATTTTTGCAAACAGTCTTGTGCCCTCTGGCACAGATTCCCTGATAAGGAGGAGGCCCAGTCGAAATGAAGCATCTGTGGCACTAGCTCCCCTCTGAATTACTGCAGTCTATTTTGACAGCTTCTACCCCCTCCTGTTTCTCTCCCCAACCCCTTTAGCTCTTCATTGCCTGACTCTGGCATCTGACATGGCCAGCTTAGCCTCGCTGAGCTAAACCTAACACAGCACACAGTTTGGTAACAGAATGGCATGTTTATTCCCTTCTGACTCCCTCTTCCTTGTTTGCAAAACCACTGCACTAGACACTGGAAGTTAATTAGCAGGATGATGCTGTGCTAATTGTGTTAATTTACAAGGTTTTAGTCAAAGAGAATCATGCCAGGGCTGGCACTGCTGTCATGCTTCCGACTTAATGATTAAGAAATACTGAAAACAAGGTGGGAAGGATTGCAGTAATTACACAATAAATGAATAAAGCAACAGATTCATTTGCAATTATATTTTATTGTGGTTGCACTCATTTGCATTTGGATTCTCTTTTTTCTTTTTTGGATTCATGTATTTGCAAATCACCAAATCATTTAAATTTAGGCTGAAAATGGCAAAGTACCTTTAATTGAGCCTTATATTTTATTAGTACAACTAGTCCCACTAGTAAATCTCACTCCCCCTGAGCATGCCATTGATTACTTGTGGATTTTTTTATTCCTGAGCATTCTCTTTCTCTCTCATTTTTCAAACACTTTGACAACTTGATAAAAATGTCTGTTAACAGTTATACAGTTATCCTAGAAAAGTTAATTCAGAGAAGTGCTTTTGACAAATGCAGCTTTGAAACGGAGGTTTTGTCAGATTTATTTCTATCATTTTGCATTAATATAATATTTTTTGCTAATTGTTTCTGATGTTTCAACTGTTACCTTTCAGAGGGAGTAAGTATATAACGAAATTGGGAGAAATTATAGAAATAATGTATTTAAATAACTGCACTTAAAAAATGCAATTTTAATGAGAAACTATCAGAAGTTTCCAGAAATCACACTTTGTTAAAATCTGCTGGAAATCTGAAGAATAAATCACCAAGAGCCAATAATTGCCAGTAATCAATATCTGAAATTATTCTAATGTCATGAGAAATACCACAAGTTATTTTAAAACCCAAAATTATTAATGTTCCTGTAATGTAGAACTGCACGACAGCATGCAAGTTCACTGCCCTATAAAAAAAAAAAAAAAAGTCAAACAAAACCAACAAACAAGCAAAACCTATCTGTGTTCTGCCATGTTTTGCTTATAAGGTTACCAAAACACTGAAAGCTTCTGTTACAGAGATGCAGAAAAACTTGAGTAGGTTGATGTTTCACTAGATACTAACGAACAGATGCCATGGGAAAGACTTTGCAAAGAAAGCACTAAAGCAGCAGTGAAACTTTGGAAAAAGAAGTCAAAATAGACATGGATGGAGCAAAGAACCTGACAGGGCTGTATTTGTACTGTAGTTAAAAACAATGTGCCAAAAGCATATTCATTAACTGCTTCTATAAGAAAGCCTATTCAATATAAAGAGATAAAAGAATGCACTGGGTCAGAGCTCAACAACATCACACACTACCTACTCTGTAAGCTTTTCAAAATACCTTTCACAAACACTTTAAAAATTTCATCAGTTGGTCTTTTTTATTTAGAATGGATCATGCGTTTTTAAAATAAAATAATTAAACTTATAGTCACAGTGGGAATGATGTATTTTGATTGTGCAAAAATTCAATTCTTTGAATTTTATTTGTCTAGATTTATTTATTTTCCTTATTATGAAGCTGCAAAAGAATGTCAGAAAATCTAAATTATCTATTATAAGAGGAGGGAAAAAATCACATCATTGGCATTCTTTATTTAGAATAATTGCCAGATAGACCAGTAGTTTCACACTGTCATGCTATCTTTGGATATGCTCACTGAACAATAATTGAAAGTTTATTTATTGATGCATATTAAATACCAGTGCATTTAACAAAGGCTGTAAAGGCAGGATTAGGCTTTGATTAGATAAGCTTAAGAGAACAGGACTGTTCTCATCCCATGAAACATGAGCATTTATTCCAGCACATCGCAATCATTAGTGTTATTTGGAAGCATAGGTTAATAGTTAACCATAAGCATATTTTTTGCATTAGTAAGCAGTGAAGAAATCTGAATTTACATGAAGTCTGCTGGAATGGTCTGGACTGGGGGGCACAAAGAGCCATTTCCTCAATTTGATATTAATTGAAAAAGCAGAAAACTTTCGCTAGGTTTGACTCTATTTGATAATAGTTCACAAATTGTTTGACAAAAGTCAAAGGTGTGATTTGGGAGAAAAAATGAAGCAGCAGCAGCTGTTGTAATTTTTAATTATGCAAACATTCCCCTTCCCTCTGCCCACCCTCAGCCCCAAATTGCTTAATGTTTGTAGCCACTTCCTCTCCATATTTCAAATCGTATTTTATTAACTGCTTTTTGTTTGAGCTGATACATATTTCTGCTTTTTTTTTTTTTTGTTAGGAATCCAAATGCTGATATAAACATCTAAAATCAGGTAAATCAGGTTTAGAGGTTGCATTTTTTTTATTTAATGTAATTTAAACTCTGAGATAAACCACAGTGTTGCAGATAGTGTATTTGGTTAATAACTTTCTGAAAATCCAGAAGCAACACAAGGCTGAACGCATTAAAAAACCCCACTTTGCTAACTTAGGAATCCTCTGAACTATCGACATTTTTGAACTGTGTAAAGTGTGTTAGTATGGGCTGTAAAAGGCAAAAGGAAAGGGCTCTGTTCTTTAAGTACAGGTATGTACTTACCAGAGAATTGCTTTTAAGATAAATTTAATACATTTTATAGATAGGCAGTGCAGGCTGTTTTAGCAGTATCTGTTTTTCCTTGTCCTGACAGCCTTGCTATACATTCCTGCTCCATAATTCTTACAGTTGGATCTATTCAGATTACATTTAAAGTAATTATAGTCTACAATTTCATTATGGAATTACTTCAAACTAAGTGTTCAACCATATTTCCCCTTCTAATATTGTGCACTTAGCCTGAAAATGGAAAATCTAATACACAACACTTCATCAGTTGCACATATAATAATTTCATATGGCCAAAAGCCACTTAAATATTCCGTTATATTAATTCAAAGTAAAAATAAACAAAGAAAAAAACCAAATAAAAAGGAAAAATAATTCCAGAGTTATGAAAAACTAACATTGCAATCCAAACATAAAAAGGAACAAGCAACATCCTGTCCAAGAGGGCCTGATCCTGCTGGGAGCTGAGATGACTTTGTGCATACAAAGAACCCCCAGTGCTGGTGCCCTCAGTACCAGGTCAAAACTTCTCATCCCCATACAGGATAATATCTGTCAAAAAAGATAAATAACTAGCCTTTGCTTTCAATTTAAATACAAGGGTTTCTGTCGAAAACAGGCATGGAAACATGGTCCAGAAATAGGACCACACTGGGTAATACCACCACAAAGGATTTACAGTGTCTCAACTCACCAACTTGCCTAGCAACAATGTGCTTTAGAGAAAGGATACTGGGACTTTAGAAAACCTCTCATCTATTCACACCTCTAATAAAATAATCAAACTAAAATTAAATCATATGCAGCTGTGGGTTTCTGAAGATACTGGAAGAGATTGCACTGCACTTCTACAGATGTTGGTGAAAAAAACCTAAATGTCCCAGGGCTGCTGTGCACAAGGCACTAGAAGCAAGGCAGTACACCAACCTTCCCAACCAACTACCAAAGTTTCAGTTTGGATCCGAGGCCTTCAACTGTTCCTTCAACATACCTGAGGCAAAAGAAAATAATTCTTCTCTTCTTGTGGTCTCTCTTTTCCTGCCCCATTCACCCCTGCAGTGCATAGGTCCTACCTAGCACAAATCTGGAGCTTCCTTTGCAAGCATCAGGAGTCAAGCAGGTTCTTAACTTTAGGCCTGTTGTTAAACAGGATCTGAGCAAATGCCTAATGCACTGTGGAAAAGGGCTGCACTGCACCAGGGGTGAAAGCAAATGCATGCTTCTGTCAAGTGCCCATAGCAGGCAGCTAGGAGCACACTGCTGCAAGGTAGGAAACAACTCCAGAACCACAGCTCCAAGTACCACCAACCATTTTCCCTCTAGACTTGAAAGTGCACGTGAACTTCATCACTTTGGATTGTTTATACAGCTGGCCTAGGACCCCAAAAATTGTCCCTACCCACTGAACTACTACCCTCAGCCCTGTTCCCAGTTATTCAAGACACTGACTATTTCCACAACAGATCATAATGATTTTAGCCAAGGTTTGCTTCTTGAGGACACAAGGAGATTGGCTCTGCCAAATGACCCACGGACTTGAACACCTGTTTCATTTGGAATGTACCAGTGCGCCTCAGACCCCTTACTCCAGTGTGGACTGAAGGTGTAAGTACCTTGAGGATCAGGCCCTAAAGTCACATTTTAAAGTCTTTCTCAAGTATGAGGCAGAGCTGAATAAATGAGTCATGCTGTAACCGCTGTTCAAGATGTAGGACACACAGCTCCCTGGATTTATACTAAATCTGATAATATTTTATAAGACTGTATACTGTCATATGTCCCATAATAATAAAAATTAATTCAAGATAAAACAATTCTTTTACACTCAATTTTTTATTAATAAGCGTAATTTCAGCTGTTTGAAGATAGCGCAACTGATCTCTCTTAATTGGAAACAGGAGGGATTTTGAAGAGTGGATTGAGCTAATTATGTTTTGCAGGAAAAAAAAAAAAAGGAAAGAAAATGATTCCCACATTTATTTTCTAATTACTCAGTGAAGACCTCTGCTCTAGTCCATGAGGAACTCCTTTGACGTCAAAGGACTCGCTGGGAGGATGAGCCTCCAACTGAGATGCCCAGCTGTACAGTCCCAACTTTGTAAGCTTTTTTCAGTAAGTGGCAGCCACAAACTCACAAAAACAGGCCGGGAAAATGCTCTCAGCATTTTCTTAGTAGAGGTCTGTTCTTCCTCTTATTATATATGCAAGCCCTACACATCAGTGGGAGCACACTGTTGGCAGGGTATTTACAACGTGATTTCCATCTAGCAAGGATAGTGAAAGCATTTCAATCTTTAAAACAAAACACTTAAATCACGAGTAATATTGAGGATCACATATATGTCAACAGCACTTAAAGATGAAAGCGGTAAGAAAAATGCAACATATTTTATGTGAAACTGGAATGGTTAAGAAAGAAATTACAAAATTAAAAACTAATTCCAAACTGATACACCCCAATTATCTAACTTTAATACTGTCAAATGATTATTCTTTTAAAACCACACTTTCACACCTTACAACAGCAAATTGCAATACATCTACAGCAAATGAGTTCTCTTCCCACAAGCCCCCTCCCTGCCATTTACATAAAGCAGCCTTTGATAGTCACAAAGACATTTCTGGCTAAACAGCCTTTAGAAGATCCATTAGCTTCAAAGGCCTGAAAAACAGAAATAAGGAGAAGTAATAGTCAAGCAGGCAAAGGGAAACTATGTGCAGAGATGACGCTGGCATATTTTGCCAGCAGAAGCAGGCTGGATCCGGAGGCCAGCCTCGCCGCAGCCGCGGCTGGCGGGGACTGGGGCTATTCCTGGGGCACTCCCGGCACCTCCCTGTCCTCTGCCCACCTCAGAGGTGCTGGTTTCTCTGCAGCAGCAGTCCCTGACACGAAAACAACCTTGCTGGGCAATCACACTGATGCACAATCACCGTGTACCAAACGTTAAACCATTTATGCACGTGCTTTGGAACCCATCTATGTAGAGGATTGGTCATATTTGTGATTAAATGCAGTTTATCTTTGAAATATTTTATTATGTCAGTTTGCCCTCACCATACTAATTTGCTCATAACACTTTTCTAAACCAACTAGAAAACACACTAACAAAAACAGAATTGAATTTCCTTTTAGTTTATTATGATGCTTCCGCTGGCCAGGATTTACATTTTTAAGCTGTTTTTGTCAAGTAGCTCTGAACAGTACCAAGCCTTTAAAAGACCTAGCATGCTTTGTCAGCACCAAATGAATAAGACAATAATAATTTCTGAGAGAACACTCAGAAAAACAATAGCTGTAAACAAATATAAGCATAACTTACATGAAAAAATTACTTTTTGCAGTCATCCGAACAGACACTTACAGCCATAACGTATATTTAAAAGATTTAATACACCACATAATCTGCAATTTATGCCCATATAAACATGATAATCAATATAACTGATGTAGGATAACTAGTATTGTAATTCTGAGAATTAGAATATTCACATGATAAAATATAATAATGAATGAATACAGAGTTTGGTCACTTGACACAAGTATTTGTGCATATTTGAAAATGAAAAATATTTTAGACTTGGACTGTGATTGTGCTCCCACTAAAGTGCTTATGTCAAGGCTCAAATAAACCCAACTGAAGCTTTTAGAAATGCAGAAAAATGCATACTCTCTTTTTAGGCAACAAAAATAGCAGAAGTAGCCTTTTATTTGGTTTTTCTTCAAGAAGAGGAGTTTGAGGCACATTTACCTTGAAAGAGCATAACACAAATCCTTAAAGCAGAGCAGACAAAATACCTTCATGCTTTATCGTGTTTCTCACGTAATCAGCTGAAGCAGGTGAAACACAAAACCCTGAACTTGTTTTTTAGCAAGTAAGTGAGAGGCAAAAGGAATAAATTTTCAGCACTAGGGAGCCTGTCATGGAACATTCGGATCTTGACCTAAAAGCTTCTAGGAAAAAAAACTCCTCTAATATCTGAAAATTCTGATTTTCAAATACTGGATTCTGTTATTTTTCCATTTCTGCTGCTAATCATGTTTTAGCAAATCATTTCCTTTTACTCTTTCATTCACCCTTAGAATTATTGCTTTGGTTCCTTGCCACTAATAAAGCTTTTTTAAAACCCTTTTCTCATGTATCGTAAATCCATTAAGACAATTTCCTTCTTAAGCTCACTTCCTTTTGCCAAATGAAGATCATCAGGACATACCACCGTGTCCAAAGGGACAGCAGAGCTAATGAATATGTATGTTTTATGTCACAACAGAGCACTCCCCTTGTTCTGCAGTATCGACCTTCTCTTATGTGAGTAAATAACAGGTGAGCACTTGTGCATGAGGATAAATGGGGTTAAAACTGCTATACAGGGACATACTTTATTTGAAAAAAGTGGGTGCACAATAAATACAGATTTAACTGATGCTGAATTATTTTTATAGTATGTTGTTCCAAAATGTTAGATATCACCTTGCTTTAAAACATAAGACCAACTTAGACAGCAAGAGTAATTTAAAATATATTTCCCTTCAATTAACAGCAGCAGCACTCTGTACAAATTCCATGGTAATATAATTTTAATATATTTTTCCCTCATCATATCTAAAAAAAGTAGGTATGTATTTCACAGCTTTATGTATAGCAACAAAAGTTTAATTCCAGAGATTCATCTAGTCAGCTCTATTTGTTTTACAAACATGAAAGTAAAGTTCAATTTCAATAAGCTTCAAATAATTGTAATCAGGTTTGACCCATTACATTCAACTAACATAAGTGAAAAAGCAAATTTATATGGGCCAGTAGCACAATGGAATCTTGTAGCTTGGAATTAGGAATACTGCTTTCCTTTTAGAGCACTTATTTCAAAACCTACTCTTGTAGGATAGGTATGAGCAGTTGCTTTACTCAGATTAGAGTACCTCTGCTAATTAGCTAAATGAGAACAAATACTGATTAAATGTATATATAGAAGTAATCTGATACTCAAGGAAAAAAAATCCTTAACATGCGTCCACAGTATACAAAGCTTTCACAAAAATTGTTTATGTTATTTATGCTTTTTGGCAATCTGCACATTAATTTTTAATGAAATAGTAAAGAGATGTTGCGTCTCACACTTCAGTAAAAATATTCTATAACCAGGACTGGTTGACATAGTGCATTAATTCAGTGTCCTTCACTCCTGGGACCTGTGTATAATTTAGTCCAGCCTGAAGAAAATAACTTTGATCTGAAGGCTGTGGAAAAAGCTACATATGAAATGAGTTTTGGTGGGTTTAGTGTTGTTTCTTATATACAAGACGACATATGAAGATAAACTGCTTTAGAATGCTCCTGACATGGCCCAGGATTAAGAGCAGGGAGCTCTTAGCAGAGCTCATCCACTCTCCCTTTTTCCCATCGTACCAGACACACATCACACACATTTCTCTCTCTACGCATCAGAGCAGCTACTGCTGGCACACACTGCCTTTCCAAGGAGAAGATCCTGTGCACAAGGATTGTATTATCAACCTGTACACTCATTTGGGGTCTCCATTAAAAACCCAAACAAACAACAACGTCTGTATTACAACATGGGAGATCACGTTGTTGTAGGAAGGGATGATGTTACCACATGGAAGGTGAGATTTCCTTCCCAGGGTAGGGAACACCTAAGCTAAGTCATCAGAGCTGCACTAATCACGCTCTTAGGGAAAAAAGAGCTCCGGCACAGCTCCTTCCCCGGCTCGGCTGTGCGAGCAGCTGACCCTGCCTTTCCTTCCTGCTCCCCCCAAAGCAGAGAAACAAGATTAAAAGCAGAAGCACAACCAAAGAACTGACATCCTAGAAAAACTAAGCTGAGATAAATCTTTCCCCCACTTAAACCTTTCAATTACTGTATTTCACAAATTCCAGAGATTCTTTCTTGCTCACTCAATAAAATGTATCAGAATTAGCTACTGAAAAATGGAATATAGCCAATTTTTTGCATGGTCTTGGTTTGGGACTTACTGTATTATTTCCTGAGCATTTGAAAGGAACGATATAGATTGTTCAGTTGGCTTGACAAATTATCTGGGGGACAGGGAAAGGAGGAACAGGGAATTTTCTATAGACAAATATAGAAATCTCTCTCTCTCTCCTTCTCTCTCTCTCTCTATTTATATATTTTAGACACACAGGCAGCAAAGCACCAGAGAGAGAATGTCTCAACTGAGAAATTGAACTCTGTGTATGCTGATATTTTTTCCATATTCCTGGAGAGAGTGGTAAGGAAAAGAGACTAATTCGTCATACTAGATGTTGGTTCTCCTTTCTCAAAAAAAAAAAAAAAAAAAAAAAAAAAAAAAAAAAAAAAAAAAAAAAAAAGTAAAATTCATCCTGCAACAGGAAAAGTTAAGCCATGTCCAAAGACATACAGGGTGTCACTGGGAGGGTGCACAAGCAGAAAAAGAGGGGAGAAAAAAAAAAGTGCTGGTTTTAAAAACAGAAAGAAATTATAGAGCCCAGCTGATAAAACGTCACACTCCTTTGCAGCTATCACACAAATTTAGCCATTTCTGTAAACAGCTTTCAAGATACAACAAAAATCTAAACCATGCAATGATTATATCAATAACTAGCTGAGTACTATTGATAGCTTAAATAACAATAATCTGTGTTGTTTTTCTGTAATTTTGTCCATAGCCTTATTGCATATGTAGTCACCTAATGATGAAATACTTTTAAAATTTGCTTCAGGGTACAGAAGTCAAGCTCCACTGATTAGCATCTCAAAGCGCACTACAGGCACACATTTGTATAGCAGAATAATAGCACTTGTGTTTGTATGCTGCTAAAAAAAACCCAGCTCCCCTGCCTCCCCACTATTTTACTTGATGTTTGATGATGCACACTGATGAAAGTCTCCTCACAAAATATATACAATACATAACAGCTAACTGTAAGAATGTCAAAAACAAGGGAGAAAGGTAACATCACAAAAAGGAGCCAAAAAGGGGTTTTGGGGACATGCAAGATATTTAGACCCCAGGTTCATGGGCTTAATTCATCTGTCACTTCTCTGGTTTGAAGTCAGAAGAACTACTGAAGTTTACAATTTATTGCAAAGGAGATAAATGTGCCACATTAAAATGTGTTAATTACATAAATTATATTTTATTCACCACTGTTTGGGGTTTGGGGCGTGTGCTTAATAAAAATTCATCACAGAAAATATTTCATTAAGATCTTGATAGAGAGTTCTGATATTCATTGCACAAGCTCGGTTTCTGATTAATTTCCTATGTCTAATTAGGTGGCATTCAAACTTTATTGAATGCGAGCCTTCCTAAAATTTGCTGTAAACTGACAGGACTGTGTCTGATTTCAGTCACATTTTGAGACACCAGTCCAACAAACTGCCTTCAGCAGCCCCGCATCCTTCCCTGTGCATTCCCTTCTGCCATTTCTCCAGGCAGAATACTTTATTACAAGGTTTAAGTTACAAAAGTCTCCATCTAATTTTGTATTACATATTAGAAAAGTGCATGCACACAGATTTAGCATTAAAAATGCTACACACTATCAACAGGAACACTAGAATCTTACCAAGTATTCAGCAATTATAAGCTTAAATTATTTTTTATTAACACTTCTCTTTTTATCCATAATGTGTAAGTAGCATCCAAGAATGACTTAAAGAGTGCTTAGCACTAATATAATTAAACTTAGCATCACTTAGCATCAAGAATTAAGTTTATAAACAAACAGATATTCACTGAAGTATGATATCAGTAGTAAGCATTCATTAAAAGTTGCTTTTACTCCAGAAAAAAAATTAAAGTTAAAACAAAGACCAGATTGAATTATGAGGTTTTGTGAACACTGTGAGAGTTTTGTGATTGCATGTAAAAGATTTACAGATCTGCAGAAGATGTACAGAAAACAATTGAAAGGTGCATTATACTAATCAGAGAAATGTATAGCCTCTGCAAAGCAGGTAGGAGTGAATAATTTTAATTTTCTCTCTTACAGTTTTATATTATTACACAAGGGAAGCAGAGGAAACCTAAATATGACCCTATTTAGATATACTAACAGAAAAGCCTTTGTAGAATTTTTTAAGCAAACAGGATTGTGCTTCCAACGCTGCCCATCTAGTTTTCCAATGTGTTAAATTGGATGGTTACTTGGACAGCTCTCTATTCATTACTGAACTGTGGAAAGGAAACACAGAGGTGGCATTTTCCTTTTAAACCATCTAATGCCTTGTAACCAGATTCCAAAGCATCAAGGAGAGATTTCTTTTTTGTTTTTTCTTTTTTTCCCTTTTTTTCTTTTTTTTTTTTTCTAGTAGACAAGCTGTCGTAATTGAAATGAAGTCTAATCAGACTCATTACTGTTTTCAGCAATTTGCACCACCAAAGATGCTTATTAGGTAACAGTGTTTAATAAACCACTCTTTAGAAAACTACCAGTAATGAGCTCTTAACAGCCAATCTTTAGCGTGAATGTAATGTGAAAAGTGTTCCTAGCACTGAATAGATTTTCACATTTAGTAGTGTCATAATTAAGCTCAAGGAATTGGTAGCTGTGATGATAGATATTTACTGCAGTATAGACTTTCCGCCCCATGAAAATATATTTGAAAATACTTGGGGTTCAATATTTCCAGAGGAAATTTCAAAACTGCTTAACAAAAGACTGTGTGAGGCTGGATTAGGTCTATAAATGATACTTAATCATAGAGTATTTAGGGAATGCACAGAGTACTGTGAGTCCAGTATCAAAGCATGCATAAAGTTAATTCCACCTAGCTTTGTTTGACTGCTTGTCCATCTCTTAAGAATTCCAGTCATTAATATACAAATAATAAATGTTGTCACCAGCTGAATAATAATGAACAAAAATGGCCAATAACAAGACATACTTGAAAAAACAATTGTCAGCTCTCTTTCCACAGTAAAAGATGAAAATGCCCGAGAAAAAACAGCAAATTGCTTGGTTGTAAAATAAAATTACGGATCTCTAATAAATGTGTATATATATCTACACACACACATATATATAGCTAATGCTGTTTTCTCCTACATGTTTCACATACTAGCAAGTCCTAATATCTACTTAGGACCAAAACCCCCCAAGTTCTTAATGTAAAGAATACCACAGCTTTGAAAATGTAATATTGTGACATATATTATTCATAAAAGCCCCCCACAAAAGCTAAGTTTTTATCGATAGAAGGTTCAATTTAACTAGATGTACACCTTGCCACACTAGTCCCATCAATACTACTACCTAACAAATGCTGAAAGTGGCAAAAAAAGAAAATAAATTGCATGTATAAACTCCAACTAATTAAATATCCAGAGTAAATCTTGAGGAATAGCTTCTGTTCTCTCATACCATTGATTTCAGCTTGACATAATATTTAAAGTTATCAATAAGAAATGACCGAGACAACCTTTTTCTCTCCCACTAGGAGAAATACATAGGGATGCAAATGTTGTTTTGCTTACTAGAGATTCTGCTGGACAAGGTTTGTGTTGGCGGCCAAGACTTTGGAAAGAAGTGCATAAACATGAGTAATCAATAATAAAACTACTAACAAAATGATGAAGATCAGTTCTGTCTGACCAAGATTTTTATATTGGAATTCCATGTTAAGATGTTAAGAAGAGCTCCTTGCTGAATGAGTGCTCTCACTGCATCCTTTGTATATCCTAACCCCAAACTTCAGCAGCCCTAAATGCAGCCTCTAAGCCTCTGTATCTGTTTGCAGCTTTCTGAATCAATAGGACAATGAGAACTGAGACTACCAAATTAATGCCAGTTTCATTTGATTTTGTGGTTTGTGCTTCTTTGCACTACAAAGTGGAAAAAGGAAAAGAATCCCAACACAACCCCACATCCTTAACTTGTTCCCAGATGGGTTTTTGTAGCTTTAAGATCAAAATATCTTCCAGTTTCTTAAGTCTAAACTGAATTTTACTTAGATCCAACATTTTTAGTGTGACTGCTGTTTATCCTATTATGCAATTCCAAACTCTGCACCTTTAAGTCACATGCTTAGCTCCTGCTCTTTGCAAAATAACGTAACATAAAATACAATAAAATAAAATACAATAAAATAAAATACAATAAAATACAATAAAATAAAATACAATAAAATAAAATAAAATAAAATAAAATAAAATAAAATAAAATAAAATAAAATAAATAACGGAGACTCCACAACTGCTTTGGACTGCCTCCTCTTGTACTTGTGAATAATGCATTAAACTTCACATCATTTGTGAGTGACAACCCGATGGTCCAAGATGCATAATATGCATTTTGTACTGTTGATTTTACTAAGCACAGATGCTCTGAAGCATCAATTGTTCATCAGTAAGTCCTTCAATATCATACATTATGGTATTTTTTCTAGTTTAAGACTGGGGTTGACATAAATGTAGCATCCATAGGAGGTATTTCAGACATTATTATAAAGCTATTGTTACCATCCTTTCTTACTCCTAACACAAAATTAAAGCAGGGGGGAACCTTCAGCGTATTCCCTGTGCCTAACACTACCACAAAAACAACAATAAGTTAGAGAATCACTTTTCTGCCTCAGATCCTCTGTATTTTATCAAGTCTACAAAATACCACTGTGCTCACCTAAGATGCTGACCCTAAACAATGCCTGACTTTCAACAGAAATTGAGATTTTTCCTCCTGGTATCTCTAAGCCTTCTTAGCCCGATCACAAAAGTCTGATCTGACTTTTAGAGGAGTTTCCACTGAAGAACTAGGACCTACCAAATTTTACACTACTCTAGGCTGCTACCCTGAGATAGCGTGTCATATATACATGAGTATGGACTAGCATAAGAAACTGCAAAAGCGTAGGAAGTCAGGGAAGGAGGTGAAGCTACAGGGGCAGGTTGAAATCCAAGGCAGAATTTGCCTCAAAACATTGAATTGGTCAGAAAGAGCAGCAGCATCCTATAAAAAGGACAGTGAGAAAAACCTTAACGCCCATATTTAAGGTGCTGCCATCAACCAGAGCCTCCACGGTGTAGATGCTGAGGACTCTCCACAGGGCCAAGCAGATGATGACAGCTTAAGTGGGAATGTCTGCTGTCATCAAAACCAGTGTGGAGCCCTGGAGTGGCTTGTCTCAGGACAACTCCACCACAAGACAGCATAAATAGCAGAAAGAGGATTCCATGCAAAATTCATGGCTCTTTCTACAATAGCATAGACACTTTCTTCTCCATCAATTAAATTACAGTACTATAGCTCACCTTCTCCAACTAGGACCCAGCATCAACCACAATTTGCCCTTCAGCAAAAGGTCCCATAAACAATTGTAGGGTACCTTTGAGTACAGAACACCTCAGATTTCTGTTCTCTCTTCTCTCTCTTTATGGTGACTTTTCAGTACATAAAGGGGGACTACAAGAGACCTGGAGATGCACTTTTTGCAAGGGCATGTAGTGACAGGACAAGAGGGAATGGCTTCAAACTGAAAGAGGGCAGGTTTAGATTAGGTATTAGGAAGATGATCTTTACTGTGATGGTGATGATTCTCTCTTACTCAGAGAATCTGTAGATGCCCCAACCCTGGAAGTTTTCAAGGCCAGGTTGGATGCACTTTGAGCAATGTGGTCCGGTGGAAGGGCACAGCATGTCCGTGACAGAGAAGTTGGAACTAGGTGACTTTTAAGGCCCTTCCAATCCAAACCATTCTATAAATCCATGACTTTTCTTTTTCTTCTTTTTTTCTTTGTGTGTGTGTGAAGTAGAAAACAGCTTAGATGAAATATCATATGAAATTGTTTCACTTGATGTCCAGCATGGGCTTTTTTTGCTGGCTTTTTCAAAGGAACAAATCCTACCCCTCAGCCCCCAACCCAAAAATAAACTCAATTGTTCCAATATGAGCAATCACTTGTCCAAACAACTGCACACAAGCCAACTTTACAGACTGCCAAGGCTACTATTCTATTGTAACACATTTACAAAAGCTACATAATAGATGAGTTGCAGCAGATGAGAACATTTGTCCAACAGAACTGCAATCCTTTATCTCAAGGGAGACAATATTCCCTGCATTTCAGACCGGTTTAAACACACAGACTTGCCTAGCAGTGCTTTCTTTAAAGGTAGTCTAGTATACACTTTCCTAACTGAAATTGCTCATGGAAGTATCTCCTTATGAAATGAAGGAAGCAAAAGGAACATCACCAGGTCCTATACAATACAGCTGTAGGTTTTTCTGGGGGATGGAGGTTAATAAAGCAAATGCATGTGCAAGTGAAGAACACATTTGCAGGCTTTGGAGGGATTGGGGTAAGTACAGCACAATGTAGTAGTCTTTGTCTTTATTTTTTATTGAGTATTTTCTCCTTCTCCACTATAGGGCTTTCTATTTATTTTAGCATAACTCTGTATCTTTGTCATTAAACAATTGAGTTCTAATAAAAAACAAAATGCAAACAGCCAGTTGTGTAATGAAAAACAACACAGGGTTGAAGGGGGGCTCCTGCCTGATCTCAGCAGCAGATTAGCTTATGCCCTGCAGCATGAGATGGGAAATACATTCCTCACTATAACAGTTTTGATTCTGTATTTGTATTTCATGTGGATTTTAAAGAGAAGAATTATAAAGCTTTGATTCAGAGAATCTCTCTCTCTTTCCACATATACATACGTACAAATGTACACACATATTTTATTTCCCCTCCCAGAGCAAAGATGATGTTTATCTCTAGTGATGGCTCAATGTTTAGTCCAGAATTAACACACAGAAAAATCACACAAACAGAAAAGCACCCCCATGTTCTGGACTATCCCAATGAAGACTATATCAACTGCAGTCCTGTATACATATCCTTTTGAGAAATTCTAAGCAACCCTTTTTTCAGCAACCTTCCTGCTGCACTATAGTATACTATATTTCAATAAATATTATTTCTTTTTGAGAATGATACAGTTTAAACAAAAAATGTTTAAAAAATCAGTTAATTCCTTTTATACTCAAGCCATGTTAAGAGTTTATTCACTGGCAACAAGACAGGAGATCTCCAACAGACACAGATCTTTCAGATGCATCTTTCTTCCTGTATCTGACATACATGACCTCCTTCTCCCCTTCCCCATTCCTCATTCTTTACATGCATTTCTGCACTGTCCTCTATCTCAAACTTAAAGCTGTGCCAAATCAAGAGCAGCAGTGCTAAAGGGTGGTCAGAAAATAGGACAGCAAAGGTTTTTGAAGTGAACAAAGCAGCATCCTGTTCCTACCACCTATCAAGCTTGTTTCTGGTTTCTTCATGTACTGAAGGCCAGGTTGGGTGATTGCCACTCACTTCAGGAATTTAACTGCAGATACGGCACAGCCCTTCAACACACTCAATCCCAATGGCATGTGAAATTCATGTGGAGAAATCCCGTCTCAGTCTGTCAGTGCACTTGCTAAGTGGCAAGTGAATACCTAACCTACCATACAGTATGTGGGGTTAGCTGCTCTGAAGATATAGTTAATATTGGGAATAAACAGTTAAGCAGACAGCAGGAACAAGAAAATCACATTTATGAAGACTTTAGAAACTTCAGTCCACAAAAGACAGGAAAATGAGGTAGAACCTCATACTCAAGAATTTTCTAAGTACAAAGCTAAGGTTAAGAAAAACTTAAATTTGCCCATGGACTTAGCTCAATTTTTTGTTAGCTGTTTGCATTTTCTTCTCCTTTTTTTTTTTAACTTCTCATAGTTTTCATTAGGCACATAATTATCTAGGCACATAATTATGCAAAGATCTTCTGTCACCTTTTCAAGAACGCAACCAAAATATTTTAAGTAAATATCCTATATTTGATTTACTAAAAGTTGCCTTGAGTCTGATCCTTTTTTTTTTTAATTCTATATATTAAACTGATTTTGCCATGACTGAACTGAAAGGTACTTGATAACAAATGGTTACGGGGCATGGGTTGATATTTAAGAGGTAAGGTTGCACCAATGTAGGTTTGATAGGCCATTTTGTATTGAGGATAACCAGCAATGACATTTCTTGAAAAAGGTCTGGATGCTAAAGAGGAGGAATGCTCTAAATGCATCAATGAAAACTGCTGCTGAGCATGACCGCGTTTTTTAATATTTGGACTATTTTCAAAGGAAAGACAGTCACGGTACAAATGTTTTTTCAATAAATCTCTGGTGAGTACCAGGCACTTCCAAGATCAGTTACACAGCATACTCTTAAAATGATTAAACTGTCTCTCACAGCACTTTAAATGACAGACTGCCCAGAAAAAGCACAAGTGCCCCACAAATTAGGAATTGCAACAGTAGTTGATAAGCTAGAATGAGCTCTGGGGCGTTTTAGGACACACCTCACCCTCATTACTGGGCTGGCCCTCTTGGAAAAATGCTTCCCCTTGTGTAAGGTCATTCAACTAGATTAAAATATCTCACTGTAATGTTACCTCTTTATAACACCTAACATACTTGGGTATAGATGTGCTGGTTACAGGATGAACAATGAGCTTACTTTTACACGCACTGCATAAAGATATCACCTGTGTGATTTAGCTGAAAAGGAAAATTTAATCTGTATTTCTGGAATGGCTCTATCTAGAGTCACAAGTTGCTATAACAGAGAATTCAAATTGTTTGAACAGTTCCCCTGCTCCCTTCTTCAAGTTGTTATGAATGTCTATAATTTAGGCCTCTGTGTTGCTAACATGCATGTGGATATCTTGTTAGTCATATGAATAAAGCTGCATAATTAGGCAGTGGTGTAATTTGTAGCCTCCAACTCTTTCTTCCACCTTCCTTTCCTGATGCTCCTTGAAGAAGCTGTGATTTATGTTGGTGGCAGATCGTGCCACCGTTATTCACAGAAATACCCTTTGCTTGAAATTTCTTTGAAATTAGTCACAAGAATTAAACCTTCTACCAGTCACGAAGGACAGGGATATACCGCGACAACTCCTCCACCGCCCACACGTGTGGGGACTATATTTGCTGGGATGGGAATTTGGGCAGGTGACCAAACGGTTAACTATGCTTATCCTTTCATCCTCCAAACTGACAGAGACTTCTTTAAATTCTTAAAACTCCTTTTACAGAATCTCTGTTTGACAATTTCTAAATGTGTCCAAATGTGCACCAAGTTCATCTCTATTAACAGGAAATGAAACTGAAATAAAGAGGGGCTCTTCATGTTGACTGCAGGCATTTCAGATTTCATGGCAGCCCGTGTCTCCCCCAGTGCCTTTCACATGGAAGAGATAATGTGTGTGAAGAAAAACAAAATTGCAGGTTTAGTAATGTCAAAATCTGATTTATGCCAAAATAGAGATGTCAACAATAGCAGAATAAGTGACAAGTGTTAAATTACCCAAAGAAGTAAATTCTGTAATTATTTACCTCCCTGGCATGTGATCCTTAACGACCTCCAGACCTATAAGGAACAGCAGGAATCGCACACATTTTGAAATTCAGCATTTTTTCTCTTTTTTGAGAAAATACTTTTTGCCCCCAATTTTTTTTTTTTTAATACAACCAAGTGCCATCATCAACATTTCAAATAAAACGTCAGCATCAAGCCCCACAGCTGAATATGCTGGGAGCTGAGTATACAGTCATCTGCAAATGGACAACTTTAATTCGATTCCTGGCACCACTGGCCACGCTGAGAATTCTTCTATCTCTTCACACCAGGGGTTTGCTCTTTTAAGCATTGCTCCCTGAAGGGAAGGCAAAACTAGAGAAAGAGGATTTCCAATGACCCTGCACAGATGAATGAATGTGTCAATGGTGAATATTGGTTCAGCTTTGAAACAGGGAGTCCTGCAGTGGCTTCTCTGCTTCATCCCCACTAGTGAGTTTCACTGTGGACTTCAATGTGTAGGAGGCCTTTGGGGAACACATAATAAATGGGGGGAAAAAAGGGTGGGGGGAGAATCAACAAAATGGTTTGAGAAGAATAGAAAGGCCTTTCTCCAATTATAATCTTTAAATTATTTCTTAGAGATGAGCATCTCTTTGGCATAGCTGGTTACAGAAATTGGTTTTAAAAAAGCTTAAATAAATTAGGGGTCCTTGCCAGACAGTCAACATTAAAGGCCAGCATGCCCTTTCAGCACATATTTAATTTTGATGGGTTTCCATTTGTTCACTTGTTTGTTTCTGGTGTAAAGATGACATAAATAAGTTGTGAAATTTTTAAACTGCGCTCTCTTTCAGGGTGAGCCTGTTCCTCTGTTTATGACTGACTGCATGGTGGGAACGCTGACATGAACCAACTAAACATGGAAAGGAAATATACCTCACCTCCATAACTCTCCTATAACTCAGGTAAACACAAGAGCCTGTGTCTAAGCAGCAGAATACACATTTACTTCTAAAAGCCTTTCAGTTTGTTTTCATTCAACTACCTATCAATCAATAATAACAACGTAATTCCCTAGTTGTGCCAATATTCATGGTTTTAGTTAGCTCTTTTTAAATCTAAAGAACATATGTTTCAGTAAGACAGACGTCTAAGTATTTTAACATGATTTAGAGTAACATTTCTCTAAGGCCATAGTTTTTACAAGTTCTAGCTTTCTAAAGTTGCCATATAATTTATTCTGTATAGCAAAATTTATTAAGGAAATAACACAAGCTTCAAGTAACGAAGGTTGTATTGTTAAATTCCCAATAAATGCTGCTTTTCCTCCTTTATGTGTACAAAAGTTTTATTTTTTATCAGAGAAAACCCAATATTTTCAAAGTAAAATGTACAATTTATCAATGTTAAAAACTACAGAAGAGCAGGAACATCTTTTTTTTTATATGTCATAACTTTAACATATAGGAAAACCAAATCAACCAAACCACAGGAACCCACTCAAACTCTGAACAAACAACAACGAAGCCCCAAATCCAAAAATCAAACAAACAAACCTTAAACACACCCCAGGAACTCTGCACAGGTTTCCACAGGTTTGAAAATTAGATTTGCAGTCAATTACTGTCCAAAGCTGAATGCATGCTCTTTAACTATAACAACCTTATGCAAATTAAAGTTTCTTATTATAGAACTGCTAATGAAATATTTACATTTACCACTAATGTTGCTGAGAATTAAAAAAAAAAAAAAAAAGGCATCTAAAGAGATTGGGCAGCTTTAGTCATTAGAATGATATGCAGATACTGAATATTTTTGGATACTCGGGGGTATTAGCTATACATCTCATAGATAGCATCACATATTGCTCTGTTTCAGCTAAGAAAGAACTTGGGTAATCGGATTTATATAGTCTATAGCATTTCCTAAGGATGCTGCCTGGGATTTGTCTCTTTTCAAACAGTTGAGATGTCAATCTTCTTTTAAGACTACTTTTTAAATACTGAGCAACAACTTTATGAAGAGCTGTGCTGATTTCCAATTATGTAAAAATTAATTTGTTTAATCAAGCTACAAGAAATTGAACTGGAAAAATTCCATCACATTAAGTAAAGGATTATTACTCACAAGAAATATTTTCAATGTCAGACAGACTTGTAGACAGAAGCCAGCTCTATGTCTTACAGAGAAGTCTATGTGCCTGTTTCTCCTGCCTGACCAGTTTTTTGAAAGCCCTCCACAACAACAAAATGAACTCTAAATACAGTGTTCACTTGCTTTTTAATTTTTCTTTAATCACAGCCAAAGAAATTTCCAGGGATAAGGCTTAAATAGTTACCTTTTACAAATGTGCATTTTCTTTTACATGGAAAAGTGCACAGGAAAAGGAAAGGAGATTCCTGACAAGTTGCTCTGCCTCTTGTCTCAGGAATATCTAATAAATAAGCATATTAGTTCATCTGGCCCACTCTCATTATTTGGTAATAAATGCTTCCCTTTTAAAACGTATTTGAAAACTGGTAAAAAAAAAAGAAAAAGACTAAGTTATCACAATGCATGAAATCCTCTAATTTTATTATTCATGATCATTATCAAGTAAATTGTGTTGAAAAAAGGGAACAAAATTTTGGCATAATTTTGGGCTGATTGCAGTACAAATGAGAATTGCTCCCATAACCTCTTTCTGAATGGTGATATATGCAAAATAATCCAAAATGAGTTGCTTTCCAGTCCCTTTACAGACTACTTGATATCCCCTGCTCAAGTGTTTCAAACCTTCAGTCGCTGACTGTAATAGTGCACAGATGGAACAATATTTATTCTGTCAGTGGAAACTAATTAGGATGACACTAACTCTGAACATTAAACCAGAAGGAAAAAAAAAAATCACACTTTACACAGTATGGCACATGATCTGTGAGTTTACAAATAAATACTATAAATTTTAATGTATTTCTGTAACATGGGATGCATGACCATCTTTGCTGTTGCTGCTGCACATGGTAGCCAGAGATGGGCTTGCAGACCCATACCTGGATTTGTGCACAAACACCCCATGTCCACCATAAACTCACTTCACATCAGAAATTGCATCCCAACAACTCCCACTCTGCCAGAAAAGGAAGTCAGACTTGCATATTACTTCACATAATTTTTCAGTCAGCCACACTGCCCCTGTCACCAAGATGTCACATCACCCCCCTCAGCCTGCAGTCCTTCAGGTCCTGGCTGTGCCAATGTCAGAAGCTGGGCAGAATCAAACTCAGTCATGGAGACAACCAGCCCCTACATTCTGCTTTTCCTCCTTAACTCCAGCCACAGGCAGGCATCAGGAGGTTGGCTGCCCTTTAGAATAAAAGATCTCATTTGGTAAATCATGAGGTCTGGTACCTATATCTACATATAGATGTGCACCCTCCATGCAAAGACTGGCTCACAGCTCCTGAAGAGTCAAGATCACACATGTGACCACAGGACTCAAACTGGTAATTTTCAAAACCTCATTATGGACCTAAATCTACATCTTTTGCTCTCTTTAATAGCTTTAAGTCTCTTGATTTTGATGTTCATCAGCTTGAATAAATTAGTTCACAAATGTTTAATGTTTTGGAGACCTCCATGGTACAGCTCAAATTCACAAGATTATAGACACACCTATAGCATGGTAGTTTACTATTAGACCCAACAATCCCATTGTCTTGCAGCACTATTCTCTTTAAATGAATGGACATGTCAGAGGAGAATTGGGTTTGTTATTAGTATGCATTTGTGAAGATTCACCCTTCTAAAATCTTACTCTACAATAACAAAATTTTGTAGGGGAAAAAAGAAAGACGTATATGCTTTAAGCAGTGTTGACTTTTGTAATTTGAAATAGCAATTTCTTAAAAGCCTAAAAAAAAAATGGAGGAAAAAAGAATAGCAACTACCCACAGTTAAGCAAGTGTTAACATTTGGGAAGTAAGGCATGATAAAAAAGTCATCCCATTAATTCTGTTAATCTAACATGAACTAGGAAGAAACAGAACTGCCTGAGAAGGTGCGATCTCAAAGGCTTCTTGTCTGTGCAATGGCATGATTCTCTAGAGGTGTTTAAAAAACTAGATTTGGAAGTGACACTTTCTCTTTTGGTAGTGTTCTTCACTTAGCATTTCTCAGCAACCAGGAATGTGCTGGTACAGAATTTCATTTTGACTCCATCCATATTACATGAAAAGTAATGGTAGTAATGAATATGCCTTTTATAAAAAAGATGTTAAGCAAACACTTATTCAACAGTTCTGTCCAGAGCCACTAATCTAATAAAGGATATTGTCTATGTCAACAAATCTGCTTTTTCTCAGGTCAATGGGACTAATTCTGAATTTTAATTATTTTAATCTGAAAATATTTTTTACAGCATTTCTAAAACTGGGATACTGAATGTGTTCCATGACCTTTGTTGATATTGATATTCATGTCACACCTCAAAGGCTTCTAAACAGCAAACTTACATTAAAAAAAAAAAATAAAATTACAAACTTAATTCAAATGCAGGGCACAACATAATAAGCAAACTTGCAAAAAATGATGAAGTGCGTCCTATTTCTAACTGATGATAATATCTTCTGTGGATGCCAGACACCATCTCTACTGAAATCATACCTTGGCTTGACAATAAAACTGGAAGTTACTCAAGTGTATTGTAGCCAACTGTCAGGTTTAAAAACAGTCACAACATACTATTAGTGGCATTCAGCCAATCTCTTAAGGAACACAATGACCCGAACTTTATTTTGAAAACTCAGTTTGAAAGCAAATCTATTCCCTAAAGTAATTTTCAGCACTGCTTAAAAAGCTTGGAAAAATCAGATTAGAGTAAACCAGATTATGTAGATGTTATGAGAATGTAACTTCTAAAAATAACTTTATGGATCAATTCAAGTAGAATTCAAATACAAAGATCTCACCTTTCACACAGCCCTGCACTTCTATGTTTTATAATTCTGGCCCCAAACTATCAGATTGATACAGTCTGTACAGTTAGTACAGCGTTTAGAAAGCCTAGAATATAAAACAACTCCTGTGCATTCAAGATTTGTGCCTTGAGAGGCTTATGTGAACACATTACACACAGTATCTGATAGAACTGATGCACTGCATGCTGTATTTGAAACGACTGTGGATGGCTAAGAAAAAAATTATTCTCTCAAATAAACAGGCATGCATATCTATTAGTATGATCTGTAACAGGGCACAAATTTCCTTCCATTTTTTAAATGAAATATTCCTCTCACTGATGCAAACTTCCCTGAGAAATAACACTTCATACACAAACATGTATAAAGATAAAAAAAGGAGATAATGCTAAATAGAGACAATGAACAAGGTCCAACCATTGAATGCTTGCCATAATCACAGAAAATGCACCCAAGTAAATGCTTAATAGAAACTCCTATGAACTAACAGGAGTGACACATAATCAATGAAACCCCTATTAAAGCATTATTAAGATGTAACCTTGTTTATTCTAGGTAATATAAAATGTAGCCACTCACACATAAAAGCCATCCATGCACTAGCCAGCCCATCAGAAAATGGTCAGATACAGTCTAAAGGAAAATGCTCACAGATACTTCAGGAAAAGCATTCAGCAACACTTCAATGCATTTGATTCAGAAAATAACTTAGATGTTATTAATGTATGACAGCATATATTGAACTTATTCTTTCCAAACAGCATTAACTAAATGTCTCTGTACAATTGATTCCAAGAGATCGCAGTTTACTACTTTGGGTATTCAAATTAAGTTACTGCTTAGCTAAAATATCACATGCAAGGAAGAAATTGAGTTAGTCTCAATATGTGGCTAAATAAGATAACTTGTTTCATGCACAGCAACTCTACAGACTTGTTTGTCTGCTGATTCATGACATCTCAATTATAATGGTAGTATTAGGAGATTTACACAGGAAAAATATCATGTTTAGTTTCATTTTCACTTCACTAGTGAGAAATACTGCATCTATTCAAAGCACTGCTTACCTTACTCATACTACAACTGAGTCTTTGAAAAGATTTGTCAACATGGAAATTGAAGTTCAGATTTCTCTGCACTCTTACACACAGTTTACTATCAGGAAAAGATGTACACTCAGCTTCAACAAAGTAACTTATGATTTAAATTAAGCACATTTACATGTTCAACATTTTGGGTGCCATCTATAAAGTCAAAATTATGCCTAATGCCTAAGCATGATAATAGAAATATAGCAGTTACTTTACCTGGACAAGTACAAATTAAGGAGCAATTGCAGTTCCTAGTGGTCAGTCCTCCTCAAGACCATCACCAGATTCCCACTGAAAATGCTGTTACTCTACTTGAAATCAGGAATTTCAGCTTTGATCAAGGTAATGGTCCCAGTGAAGCAAAGCTAATAGCTGTGTTGTAATCACATGCAATATAACAGAGAATGGTGGAAAAATTCTAATTGTATTTATCTGACCTCTATCTGCAGTGTTGCTGAACACATCAGAAGATGCAAAACTAGTAAACAAGACAGCAGAAAGTTTTTCAGTATCAAATGAATCTCCTCAATTGCAAGAACCCAAAAGAAAAAGGATCCAAGAATGGGTCAGGTTGGAAGGGACCACAGCAGATCACCAGCCCAACCTCCCTGCTCAAGCAAGGTCACACAGAGCACATGGCACAGGACTGTGTTCAGAGAGTTCTTGAGTATCTCCAGTGAAGGAGAATCCAAAACCTATTTGTGCATGAATGAAAGTTGCCATGGCATTGCATAGACTTTAGGTCCATTAGTAATTTTAAAATTTTACTTTTCATTTCTACAGTTTTTAACTTTGGATTAGGCTATTTTCCCTTTGAAAATTATACCCCCAGTGGAACCAGAGAATTTCATCATTATTCTAATTATTTGTTGCCTTTCTGCAATTTTCTTACTGAAATTACCTGTGTTAGCTCTGTAAGCATCTGAACTGTCTTTGTTAATTAGCTATATCTAAAAAAGTGTCCTCATACAAGTTACTCCTTGCAGTATTTCTTTTTTTCACCTGTTCTATGAGATAATACAGCACTGTGGCACAGAAAAATATATAAAATCCTTTTGTGGCTAAAAATATACATATGTTCTTCTTTTGTTAGCTTCCCCTTTCTTTTCCTCATTCTAAACTATGAGACATTTTGACTTTTAATTGAATTTTTACTGACATGTTTGTTTTATGATGTTTGTTTCTTAAATCTCTATCAGAACTCTGTAGAACTGATATACACATCAGCGTCTGCTCAAAGTAACAAAAGTGCAATCCAGTGGAATTAAATGCAGCTGAGTTTTGATGCTAAAATAATCTTGTAAATACAGCTTCATTGGAAAACAGTGGTAAGAAAATCTCAGGAGGCTCAAGCAAAATATGTTTGGTTCAAAGAAGCATCCTAAATTTTTTTTTTTCCTACAGGAAACTATGCTCCTTTTTCCTCCCTCTCCATGCAGAAGTTGTTCATTTAGAACAGGCTAGCTTTACTTCTCAAGAGGACAGAGAAGAGAGCTTCCTGATTGTCCAGAGAGAACAGCAGCATCTTTTCTCACAGTAAAGACTGTAATGTACAAAGAGGATAACTTTGGTATGAACAATTTGTGAAGAAGACTTATGAGCATGTAGAAAGAATGAAAACTAGGACAATGTCTTTTCATCAGATATGCAAGAACAACATTCTTCATTTCAAAGGACCCAGTTCTCACACAGAGCCTGGGACAGTGATTCTCTGTCAGAAATTCAAGAAAAAAATACTTTCCTTGCTCCTCCCCATTCTACACAATAAGTTAATGCAATTGATATCCAAGTAGGCTGACAGCTGGAAAACTTAACAGCTCAGACATAAATGTTCATCCCAAACATGATTACCATCAGTCCTTCTTACTAATTAAGAATAAAACAAACATTATTTACATCTAGCTGTGGGGGAAAGATATTTCCTGTGAGACATTCAGATAGGAAGTTACTCAGCGAATATTTCTTTCCAGAAACAACTTTTTAACTACTAACAAATAAAGTGGGCCAGGTCCAAGTCCCAGCCTGGAGGACAAGTGGGACAGAATGGAGGTTAGTGGTCTTTAGTCCACACTTGAGTGTATGCCCTGGCTCCATTTAATTTATATGGATGTAGCCTGGGAAACTGCAGAGGAACAGCAAAACTTTGAAGAATTTCACTAAGATGAAGTTACTTAGTTATGACAATGAAACATCTATGTCAATTTCCTACGTATTAGACATTTATTTTTTCATGGGTATGATACATGGTAGGTCAACTTAAAACACAGTGAGACATATTCCAAGTTCTCCAGAAGTCTTCACTAGAATTTATTTTAGTTTTAAAAAAATTAAGTCCAAAATAGAGAAAGAGCTATCAAAAAACTCAAAAAAAATTTTTCAGAAGGCAAATTTTGAGTTTTAACTTTGCAATACAATGTACAATTCTACATACTGTTTCCCCAAATTTATATTGAGATCTCTCCCTTCATTAATGAGCACACACCTATGCATATGTTCATGGTAAACTAGACAAGAAAGGAAGACTGTTGGGAGAAGCACCTATTTTCAACATCTGGATTTGATTCAAGGAAGGGGAAAATCAGGAAAACAGAGTCACAATAATGGGTTCAAGAACAGAAGGGGGAATATGAGGGACATCTAGAAGAAAATAATTTTCATGCAAATAATTGTCAGTTAGATAGCATGGTTCATGAATAGACTCATTAGGGGACTGGATCCAATCAGTAAGAAATACTTTTAAGATTTGTTGTTCTGCTACTTGTGTTCCTAAACAAAACGGGAAGTTTGGAGTGCTGCATGATGAATAAAGCTATTGTAGGAAAGCAAAATATATTGAAACAGCAAGAAGGGCTGGAAGACAGATACCAAAATGCTGGAAAAACAAAAATAGATGGAAAGGGGTGTCTGATGTCATTATAGACTGTGAAAACATAAAAAGGGATAGGCTGGCTAAAGCACTCAGGTCATGTCAAAATAATAGACATGGGGGGAAAAAATGAAGTGTGCTGGAGCAGTTGTAGGAATTATTCATTAAATCTCCACAGTTTTATTGGGACTTGGCAGGAATTGAGGGGAAGTCACCAGTATTTAAGGAGGCAGAAGAGGTAAATTGATCCAAACAATAATTCTTCTATTAATTCAACGCTTAAAATACATATGTAGATATAACAGAAGAATGGAACGAAGCTCATAATGGCTGACATAAGGCAATTCATGCCAAGATAATTTCTTTGATAATATGGCTGATTTTATGCAAAGGAAATTCTGAATCATCTAACTGCACATCAGCATATATATATATACACACACACACATATATACATATATATATGTCTGTGCGTGTTACCTTGTTACGGCTAGAAAAATAGGAATTAGCAAAAGAACTGTGTATTAGTTAGGGAAATATTAAAAGGAATATAATGACAGTATTGAAAGGACATCTAATAAACTGAAGGAAGCTTGGCAATGAAACTCCTCATTGATCAGTCTGCAAAACTCCCCTAACTTCATTACTGAGTACGAATATCACAAAAGTAGAAAGACGCAATGGAAGTTTGCAGATGACACAAAATCAGGAGATACAACCAGTAGAAAGAAAAATCAAAATATCATACTGGTAAAATATCATGGTCCAATTAAGCAAGTTAATGAAGAGAAAGTAGTACTATCAACTATGAGATAACAACGAAAAAACAAAAGGCACAAGTTGAAACTTAAGCACAAAGAAGAGAAAAAGTAAAAAACTCTGAAATGTATAAACTGATTGGAAGATCTACTTTCACCAACTTATTAGATGTGAATATGAAGACAAGCTATGCAGTTGCAAAATATACACAGGAATATTTTTTTTCCATATAGCATTAATGTCATTTCCAAGTGAAACCTCACAAGAACAGTAATTCTGATTTTATTCAGGGAAGATTAATTTTAACTGGTAAAAGGACAAGGAAGGGCTATAGGAATGACTCTGGGAATGAAGAGTGTACATCCACAGAGAATAAAAGACATTGACTTGGTCTACCCTGCCAAGACTGAATAGGAATATGACTCTTCTGTAAAAATATAATCAGCAAAGCATATACACTGGAGATGAACTATTGAAGTCAAAAAGACAACATTGGCACAAGAACAAATAAGTATAAAACAGCCATAAATATTTTTATGCTGCAAATTAGAAGATTTGTAACTCCCAGGGCAATAACATTATTGAACAGGCAACTGGAGTCCTGAAGGACAAAAATAATTAGCTCATGTTAAGACACAGCTTTATCATTTTATATTATAATATATAGTGACAGTAGCAGACCGGACTTAGAGATTCCCTAGGCCCTTATGTGTTTTATGTACCCATCTCAGGGCTCTTCTTGGCCTGTGGAAAGTTGATGGGACTAGGCCAATGATAAGAACATTAAGATAAAGACAGGAAATATTAACTTGGCACAGAGCCACACTAAGAAACAAACTATTGGTTCCAAGCTGGCCCAAGCTCCATTATATGCCCCTCAGAAAATGGGCAAAATCCATTTTTGATTGTGCATGTCCATATGGGGGTATACTTCAAGATGATTCTGAGTATGGAAAAGAGTAAATAGAAATATGAATACATTTTGTCTCAGTTCTTCAGCATAACTCACTTCCTTGACCTAAGTTACCTAAAGGTTGAGCTTAGAACAACATTGCTGAGTGCAGCATTCCTTTCATTTGCATGGCAGAACCATTCCTTCTTAGATATACACTGCCTGCTTCACTCCTACTTAAACATTAATGCACTTTTTTCCTTCTTTTAACTTCATCATTCACTCGTGCCCTCTGGTGTTGGCACCTACACTGCTGGATGGTATAACTCTGTTAATTTATATGCAGAGACCTTCAAAATATCAATTTTGAAATATATGTTTTTCTGTTGGTTGGTTTGGGGTGTTTTTTTGGGTTTTCATTGGTTGTTTTTTGGTTTGGGTTTGGTTTTTGGTTTGGTTTTTTTTTTATTTTCTCGTTGGTTTGTTTGTTTGTTTCTAAAACAGTTATCTTCAAATACAACATAGAGATTGTGCAAAGTGGTTTCCTTTTTATGAACTTCAAGCATGTGGCAGTGATCAAATGGGTACAGCTGTCCTTTAAGGACATTGGCAATTATTGTCATCATACCTCCTGTTAGGCAGTTCAAATTGCTTAAAACTTTGATAATGATTACTTGACTGCATTTAAATGAAGGTCGTTTACCCTTCCATTCCCTACTTATATAGCATCTTTCGTGCAACATGCCTCAAGGCCCTTTCCAAAGTACACTAATCAGTACACAAAATTATATTGAAGCAAATAACCTTGTCACAAATTCCATTACACAGTAAAAGCTAAATAAAAAATAATAGCTTTCCTGTCTATATTTAAAAATATATATCCACTTAGTGTCAAGCTTTTCAAGTAGAAGAGAATGCCACAGAAGAGAATGAATCCTACTGCACAGCAAGGAAATGAAAAGTAAAGTATTGCTATTGCTACAAAATTGCTACCAATACTTGTTCTACCTTACCAATACAATGGACAATTGCAAAAATGAGTATTCTTAAAATGCTGCCTCATTTTAAATTCAAAAAATTTTAAAGGGAATTTCAAAGAGGCAGCTGAAACCATATCCAAGTCGGCCAACCAGCTAGTGAACAGAAATTGCCTTGTCTTGCAATAACTGCTTAAAGGTTTGCGTGAGGCAAGACTGGCGTCAATCTTGCATCTACTGAAGGAGAACTGCAACTGTTTTGCTCAGCCTGCCAGTTTCAAATGGAAGAGGGATTCCTCCCCGTAAATAAAGGTAATTTCTTCTTATCTATGTACACATACAACCTCCTACACTAGCTCAGACAAGTGAGTGTACTTCTCTTGCCTGCAAGTCCCGACAGGAGAAAAGATGACTGATAATGTCACTCCTGTTGCACAGTGGCCTTGTTGGCCACTTACTGGTAACACTGATACCAACTGTAAACACAGCAGACTCCACAAAATCCAGTAGGCTGTCTGAGTTACTACAAATTGACATAAGTAAAATATCAAGTAAAAACAGTTTGGAAATTACCTTTCCTCCAAACTAAACCAGTGATGTGATCCCCTTTAGTGGCAAACTCAGCTCTTGCCACAAGTCTGGAACCACAACAGAAACTGCAGAAAAACTACACAGACAAGAAGCTGAAATAACAAACATCTTAGTTCACTGATAGAAGGAGCATTGTATTGATAGTATTATCTCTGCTGCAGAATATCACATACACCACAGAAAACCAGGGATCATTCTTGCAGATATGTATTGTGGTAGTTTCTCAACTGAAAAAGCAGAAACAAAATGAAAACAACTGCAACCCTTCTGAAGAGAGAAAACACCTGAAAAATCCACCCATATCCCATCCAGTTTAACTCCTGTTTTGGATGATAGAAATGTAACAGGGACGGGGAATAAAAGGAAGATTAAATACAGAGGGTAGCAATAAAGATGTCCAGAAATAAGACTGACTCACTTAAAGCTCTTAGCCAAATATTTGCCTTATTGCTGATTTTAGCTTGTGAAAAACATGAAGTTGAGAAAATAAAATACAAATTATGGAAGAGAAAAAGAACATTTGTGAAATTTATTTTGAAATTAGAGAGAAAGCAACTGAAATACAAATACATAAAATTCACACTGCACAGTAATCCACAAGATGCCTGTGCTTAAAGTGATGAAATGGTCTTTGTTCAGAGAGTCCTGTCTGCCAACATTTAAACAGAATTTGGCATACTATGTGGTGATCTTTTCACATAAAAAAACAAACAGATTTTTCTTGTGCAAGCTACAGACCTCTTCTGCATTTCCAACTGAAATGATTTATTGGCCAATTGACACTTCTTGAATTAATTCTTCTTCAAGTATAACCTAGGAAATTCCATCTTCTATCAGTTATGTCAAATTTGACAGCCTCAGGTGAAATTTCTCCTTTCTTAATTATTTTATTATCCCATTAATTCTCTGAAACCATTAGAAACATTCCCATGTTCCTCTCTGAAGAATTTCTCTGCTTCCTTGATGTCTATAGCTTTCAAGAACCTCAAATAAACAATGTCCTCCCTTGGCAATCTCTTTGCTATACTAAATATGTTTCACTACTGTCATTTCCCTTCAGAAAATAACTACTGCTTATGCATCAGTTTTTCTCCACCTTTCCATTAGTGCCAATTCCAGAAAGAACAAACTAAGTGATCCTCTCTCAAAGGCAGAGGTGCCTGATTTTCACTACTGTGCACCATGATAGTTACATAGATATTTCCTCATCCCAGGCCAAAAGAGTACTTTTGAAAATTGTTTTTCAAATCATATATTGCAAATCATATATCACCTGCTGCCTGTTGTTCCTCTATGGCAATAAAAGGTAAAGTGCACCAATTCTATATACTGAAAAAACAGTGTGTGTTTGGCGGCCATGCTGAAGGAAAGGGCATAGCACAGGCACCACTCTCAACACTGCTGGTCCCTGGGACAGGCAGCCCAGGGAGGCTGGGCACCTCCATTCCCGGAGAATGTCAAATCTCAACAGGACCAGATTCTGGCTCTAATTTAAAATTAGTCATGTTCTGAGTAAAAGCTTGGGGTCCCTTCCAAACCAGCTTTCTTTCTGTGACTCCTTCAAGAACACTTGATCACTCCAGAAATACAGCAGAGTAGCTCAGATTAGCTATGCACTGGGTTCCCCATTGGATCATACACTGTGCTATTATTTCCCTTGCAGCCTGATACTAGATGCAAGAAGTACAATGACTGGATCTCTTCTCCCAGCAGTGTTGCCAGGAGATTTAGGAGACTATTCAGCTTCTGTTGGACCATTTTTACAAGTTGTGAGAACAGGAAAGTGGGCTGGATTACACTGAAGCAAGGAAACGATCTCAAGGCAATATGCAAGACAGTACAGTGGCTATTACCTGAGAGAGGAGATAAAACTTGGAAATATCCATTGTTTTGGATAATTCCAGAAGGGTAAAGGTCAACAAAGCCACATATAATGTCACCATCTTTGCAAAATGATCCAAGCTCTTTCTGGAACACAGGTTTTGGTTCTTTTAGAGAAGGCATTATGCACCTCAGGGTATATTACTCCCTCACAACTGAGAGCAAAAATGGACCCTGCCTTGCCTCAAACAATACATAACCTAGAAATACTGCTGTCATTCCAGTGGATATTAGGAATGACTAAATCTCCTCACTTTATCTAAATTTTCTCTAGAATACCCTTTTTTATGCTGACTGAATTGTAAGACCATATACTTCATCTTCAAGACCTTCTGTCCTTTTGCTACTCAGTTATGACAAACCATCAAACCACTGTAACACAGTTTCCCAGTCACAGGGATCAACTCAACGCTTTTAGGGACAGTTCCTGCTCACAACTGCATAGAGATTACTTTAGACACAACTGGAAATGGCAGAGTCCCTTTGGGGTTGACTTTTGTCAGCCTAATATCTAATACAGAATAAATATGCTAAGAGCTCCAAGTAGAATATGCTCAAAAAAAAAAAAAAAAAGAAAACAATAAGTAATAAATCTAATGGCAACACAATGAAGAAAAAAAAATTCAAAAATTAGTAGCAAATTAAGTAAGACCAAAATCTGAGAGAACAAAGACATGCTCAAGTCCACCAAGTGCTTAATCCTAGGGAGTTCAATCTTCAAGATTTGAACATCACACAACTGAGTTGGCAAAAGAAGTACATAAATCACTGCAAAACCTTGTGTGTAAGAATGTGACTACCCTAAAGTCAAACTGGAATTTTTTTTGAATTTGGGTTTAGCAATCAAGACAGCAGCTTGCCAACCTGGTTCTTTTGAAATGTTTTTCCTTAGAGAAGACTCATATTGGTAAAATCTTCCACAATTGCATTCTCTCTGGAACTAATTAAAAGACAACATTTTTCATGATCATATTTTTAAAAGCTGATTTTCAAAAATTAGAGAGAAACAATTCATTTTTAGAACTTCAGGCCAGGCTGTCAGAATAATATAACAATGGAAAATATTTTCAACACAGGATTGAATCTTATCCACTTGGGTAAGAAAAAATAAAAAGAAAATGAAAAATCAACACTTTAATGACCTTAATGTAGAGTTTTATGGTAGAGGTGCAGTAATTATTTTGATTATCTGACCATCACAAGTTTTGATTATTTGATAATTGCAGAAGTAGGGCAGGTTTATTTCTTACTTTGCTACAAATGTGTCATCTATATTATTGTCTCTGCAAAAGGAGCTTGGGCAGCCCTACTAAAGATTGTACGTAATCCCACGGTATCATCTTTATTGTTGTACAATGTTGTATGTCACCCTCATGCCTCTCAGCTGCTATCATATGATGGATACTCCGTTTTAAAGGTGGTCACCACAGTGATGCCACTTGTGGAGTAGAGTGACATGTGCTATTAGCACGTGGCAGATTATGATCCCTGAGCAGAAGAATGCTGTCTGCCTAAAAGTACTGCTGAAGAAATACAGGTGATCTTCAGTAAAAGACAAACATGACATCTTCATGACAGAAAAACCAAACCATGCAACTCAGAACCATAAACGTTTAAGACTATAACTACTTATGATGTCACTTATTTAAAAGGTTATATATCCAGTGGCAAGGCAGCTTTCCTACACTGTCTGGACAATTGGTTTATCTCAGTGGAACTTCGAGCATCCAGACATGAACTGGCGGAACTGTTAACCTGAAAGTAACCTGAAAGTATTGCCCTAGAATTAATTAGTTCCACTTTAACATGGAAAAGGGTTTCAGTGGGAAAAGTGCCAGAATAAGAACCATCAAAACAGATCACTGGTAATCACCAGAGAGTAGGAGTATTAATCTATCTGATTAATCTGTTGAGCTGTAATAGTTCCTCAAGGGCAGTGTGATGAGTTGGTGAATGACCTGGTGTCATTTTTCTGGCCCCTGCTCCAGAAGGACAGAGGTCTGTACAGGAAAGCTTGCTGGCCACAGCAGTGCTCCCATTTTCACAGGACTGAAGAAAGCATCTGGATACATCTCCAGATGCACTTGATTCTACCTTTGCTAAAAGTTTTGTAATGCTTTCACCAGATCCATAGTATTATTGTCAACACAGAATTATAGAAAGGCTTGGGTGGGAGGTGTACTTGAAAGATCATCTAGTTCCAATCCCCCTGACATAGGCATTCAACAAGACCAGGCTGCTCAAAGCCCCATCCAACCTGGACTTGAACATTTCCAGGGATGGGGCATCCAGCCTCTCTGGTCAACCTGCTCTAGTGTCTTACCATCTTCACAGTAAAGAATTTTTTCCTAACATATCTAAGCTACACCTGCTCTCTTTAAATCCATTTCCTCTTGTCCTGTCACTACATGCCATTGTAAAAGGTCCCTCTACAGCTTTCCCGTAGGCCCCTTTAGGTACTGGAAAGTCCCCTAAGGTCTCCCTGCAGTCCTCTCTTCTGCAGGATGAAAACTCCAACTCTCTCAGCCTGTCTTCAGGAGAGGTGCTCCAGCCCACTGATAATCTTCACAACTCTCCACGGGACTTGCACCAACCTTATCATAGAAGCTAAGTCTAATGAAAGAATAGAATATACTCTGGTAATAAAGTCGATCAGAAGAAGTCTCTCTGCCAAGGAAACAGCATAGAATTTTGACAATCAGAGGAGAAAAACTATAGAATAAACATGATCATAACTGCCTATACCATTACTATGAGCCACATTAAAGCAGGTGTGCTACATTAGTACACCTTAACATTTTTGCCTTCCACTGGATATCTGAATACTGTCAACAACTAAGTCTGGGAAGGAAATGAGATTTCATTGTATTTCAGAGAAAATTCCCTGACCACTCTTTTAAAGAGGATAAACAATTTATATCTTGCTTCTGGTCACTAAGAGAAAACTTATAAGTCATCTGAAACTGAGATGCTGAAGAAAGCATGATGGCAGAAACAGCATTATCTATCAACTTCCAATAAGGATTTTGGTGATTGAGAAAAAATGTTTATGGTATCAATAAACTCCTACAAGCATTTGGACTGACACTATGGGTAAAAACTAAGACAAATGCCAGTTAATGTCAAGGATAATCAGCTATTAAGAATTTTACAGACAAAATACAAGACAGAGGGAATACACAGTAAATGATTATTGAATTAAATAAATGTAACAAAAATTTAACTTATCAAAATATGTTTATATATATCAGAATTTAACATATCAAAATTTAACAGATCATATTCCAAGCAAAGACAAAATGACCCCAGTGACTTAAAAGCTGCTGATGCTGAATCATCTAGAGGTATAATTTCATCTGCTCAGATTCCTGATGTAGGAAATGCTTACACAATTTCTGTCTTTTAAAAAGAGTATTTCCTACTGGGTCAAACAGAAACCAATCCTTTTTTAATCAGTTGGTCTCCACTTGGCAGCTGCATATACGTAGAATATTTCTAAGAAGAAACCAGGCCACCAAGGGAAGCATCTTTTGAGCATCTTTTCTTTTACTCATTCACTTCTTAGTTTTTGCCTGTGCATTACATACTTTTCCCCTGCTGTGTTGGCCATCTTGGCTCTGGAATCAAACTGGCAGTCAATCATTTTGCAGTCTCTGACCCAGAATATTGATTCAATATTCTGACAGAAGCCATTCAGTTATAATCAGTAACCAAGCCCTAAAACTATACTGTTTTTCACATTCATTCATTCATTCCAGTAACATGACTAACAACCTTTAACTTCTTTCGTCGACTCTGAACAGAGTAACCACATCATACCAGGAAGAAAAAAAAGTAAAGCAAAACACAAACCATAAAAGTCCAAACAGGCCTCTTGGAGCATGATAAGATCACACTTTACAACACATTCCCCTCAGCGAAATAATACTAGGTACCCCTTTAATATCCTTCTTTGAAAGACAAATTTAGTCTTGTAATTTTCAAATGGGTCCATATGCCATTCTCTAAACCTTTCACAACAGACTCCTACTCTTTCTGGTGTCTGTATACAGATACCAGAGTCCCACAAAATATCCTATTAGACCCAATGCTAAATTCCAGTTTCACCTGATGTCACCTTTCATTACCACAGGCAATTTAAAGCTCAGGCATTCTGCCACAGCTGAGGAGACAGAAACAACTAAAAGTTACTTTAGAAAAATTATTTCTCAAAAAAAGTCTAGGAAGAATGTACAAGTCTACTCTCTCCATTCCCCGCCACCCCATCAGGAATTATTCAAAATTTTTTCCATTTATTTACCCTTGCATTAATAATGAAACTATTATTTTCTTAACTTTAAATGCCTACAAGACATAAAGAATTTTGTAAATAAACAAAAGGTGAAATTTGATAGAGCCAATCCTTAAGCTTAGAAATGAGAAAAATACAGGTAATTAGTTCTATCTTCTCTTGCATAGCTATACCATGTCTTGCCAACCCCATACAGACAGCAACAAGTCAGACCAGTATTTTCAACACTGAAGAGGGGGAAAGGAATCTCTCTTTTTTTCAGAGAGAAAAAGTTTAATAAAATACTTTAAACAGAAATTACTTCAGTTACAGAAGACCAAAAAAGATGGTAAAAGAAGCAATCAAATAGCATGTTGATGGATCTCAAAGCTTTTTTCTTTCAGAACATCCTAAGAGAAGGCACAGAGAATTATTTTCCTTTATACTGTTCAATCATTATATGTTTGTATGATAAAAGTATGTAAAACAAGTATGATGGACTAAATCCCAAGCTCAAGAGTCTTGACTGGACAATCTGAAAACCCGAATCAGGAATCACTCTACCAACGAGCCAACAAGTTTGAAAGGCTTGCCTCCTTGTGGAGGCTAAGCCCAGGACAATGAACAGGCCAACAATTACTGCCTGAAACACTTATCATCCCAAGTGCAAAGGACCATATTAAAAAAAATATCTCCCTTTGGCATAATGAGCAAAAATAATATTACACAGTTATGCCTTGAAATAAAAACCAGACATCTAACATAAAATGGTTTCTGACTGTTGTTAACTTCAAGTGAGGAAGATCTAGGATATGTTCTCCTTCCAACCTACAGGGGAATTCTATTAAAACATTAAATTCTAATCATAAGAATCTTATACATATTACAATGGGAACAGTATCTTCTAAGTTGAGAGAAATAACTCCGAAGGATAAGTTCCCTTACCCCAAGATGAATCCTTTAGTCTCTCTTCCTCAATTCCATCCTTCTTAAGATGAAGCTTGGAAGAAGAATCCATAGTTAGATGGATACAAGTTATGCTTAGCCATGAAAATGTATCTTTCAGCAAGAGAATTTAACGGAAGAGAAAAAAGGGTTTGAGGTTAAGCTGACAGTTTTATGGTAGATGGTCAAGAAGTCAAATCTAAACAACCTTTTCTCTCTTGCTTTTATCAAAACATAAATTGAGAAATGTTGTAAAATATGAACAGGAATTTTGAACTCTTGATACGTCTAAACAACTTCTCCTACCTAACTGCAGCAGAGTGATTTTTTTGTAGTAATTCATACTCTGCCTAAGAATCTGTAAAGTGGTCATATTCAAATATGATGGGATAGCCCATTTAAACAAGTTGTTTTGGATCCTTAGGGTTGGACCAAAGTCTAGAATGAAAGATTTTAGCTAGTATCTACAAAGAACTTATTTGAAATGGGTGTGTGAAACTGAAGTTTATAAAGGAGAGATTTAGGACTTGGACACTGTATTATATCAAGTCCCACATGTGTTGTCTCATTCTTTCCTATGGACATCTGATTAGTCCCATTCCACTACAGCAGTAGCAAATTGTAAGATAAGTGCACCAAGCTGTTCAGTGCTACTCAAACAATGTAAGAATATTATCTTTGATGTGAAGTAACTACTTAGGTGAATGGCTAGATATCACTAAAATCTTGTTAGACGACATAGCAGAAATCTCATTCAGACCAAGTGACAGAGATAAGGAAATCAGCAGAGGCAGAAACCAAGGGGAAAAAAAGGGGAAAAATACAGGAATAAGGGAAGGACTTACATCCATACCATTCCTATCATTTTGATGTAAATGGAAGTAAGACATTTTCAGAGCCTGGAGAGGGATCTCAGGTCAGCAGGAGAGCAGAACAGCATAAAGGAATTCCAGCCACTCCAGCCAGTAAGTCAGCTTCACTGGGGATCCAGTTTAAATCTCCCTATACAAATTCACATAGAATGGGGAATAAACATGGGACGTGATGAGACACATCTGCAGGTCCTGAAGAAAGTGGCAGATTAAGTGGCTAAGCCACTATTCATCATATTTTACAAGCCATGGCATTTTGGTAAAGTCCCTACTGTCTGGAAAAGGGGAAAAAAATCCCCATTTTTACAAGGAAAAAGGAAGACTCGGGATGCTACAGGCCAGTCAGTTTACCTCTGTTCCTGGCAAGATTTTGGAGTGGATACTAATGGACACAAGGCTAAGGCACATGGAAAATAAAGGGGTGACTGGTCACAGCCAGAACGGCTTCACTAAAGGCAAATCATGTCCGACAAATTTAGTGGTCCTCTACAACTGGGTTAGAGCATTGATGGATAAGGGAAGAGCAACTGGACTTGTGCAAAGCATATGATACTGTTCCATATGACATCCTTGTCTCTAAACTGAGAAAGGCATGAATTTGACAACGGAACACACGGTGGATATGGAGTTGGCTGGATAGCTGCTCTCAAAGAGTTGCGGTCAACAGCTCAGTATCCAAGTGAGACTGAGACCAGTGCCAGATGGTGTTCCTCAGGGGTCAGAATTGGCACCATCGGGGTTTCATATCTTTTTCAGCAACACGTACAATGGGATTGAGGGTATCCTTGGCAGGTTTGCTGATGACACCAAGCCGTGGGGTGTGGTTGACATGCAGGAGGGAAGGGATGCCATCCAGAGGGACTTTGACAGGTTTGAGAGGTGAGACTATGTAAATCTCACAAAGTTCAGCAACTTGCGGCTGCAAGGTTCTGCATGTGGATTGGGGCAATCCCAAGCACAAACGCAGACTGGATAGAGAATGGATCAAAAACAGCCCTGAGGAGAATGACTTGAGCGCTGGTTGATAAGAATCACAGGATCATAGAACCATTTAGGTTGGAAAATACCTCCAAGACTACTGAGCCCAACCTCAACATGATCTGGCAATGTACTCTGGCAGCTCAGAAATCAAACTGCAATCTGGGCTGCATCCAGAGCCAGCAGGTTAAGGGACTCTGTTCCTCTGCTCCACTATTGAGAGATCCCATCTGGAGTACCAAGTCCAGTTTTGAAGCCCACAGTATAGGTAAGATGTGAAACTCTTCCAAATTAAGTTGTGGTTTATAGAAAATCTGTAAAGTTTCAGAGTGCAACAGAAAGCTTTACAGAAATGCAAATCTCAGTCCTGGTTAATACAGCGTCTATAAGCAGCAGACATAATAAACAACTGAAGTAATATATACTGCTGCTTCACAGTGGAAGGAAAAAGCTGCACATAGCTGACAGAACAACAGATACTGCTGAATACAGGAACATCACACATTACTATCGAGACTTACAATACCTTCAACTGAAGACCAAGTCCTAGCTAGCTAGAAAAGAATAGTATTCAAGATCAGATATACTGAGAATTCAGAATATTATACTATAATCCAGCAAAGAATATATTAAAAAAATGCTATTCAAAAGCATTAGCTTCCATGAAGACTCATACCAACATGCTGTCCTTATTTATGTCCTACAGGTATTGCAACAGCTCTGTACTGGAAGCTCATGCCATAGATGTTTTAGCCAAAGGTCTCAATAATATGATTACAGCTCTTCTATAGCAGTCCGAAATATTACTGCTTATTTGCCAAGGCCCTGTTAACAATCCCCAACTCCGGGAATCCTTTCAAACAGTTTTGCACTTTCAGGAGTCATTATGGGGGGGGGGAAAAGTTGTTTTATTTTACCTGTACTACTGTTGCAAAACCAGCTCTTTTTGGTTGTTAAAACACTGAACTTTCTGAAAACATACAAAAAAACCCAAGAGATGCTGTCTCTTTGCAAACACACATAAAAAAAAAACCAAACAGTTCTCTGCAGAAAATAATGACAAATTAATTACATATTTTTAATAGACTATTATCTAATAATACAATTGTTAAAATGAGGGGATGGGGGAGCCCATTCTCTAAATTCAATGGAATAACAATCCTTCCCTTGGACCCTGAGTTTATGCCTTCAAGTTACAAAAACAAAAACCCTGGAGAACTGGCAAAAAAATTATCACATTATTGTTGGCACCAAAACAAAGGAACTTTTAATCTATTTCAACTGAAATCATATGATCCAGTAGCCTGGGGGAAGGGCTATTAATAGCAGTCAGAGCAAAGCAGAGAGGAGCCCGGAGCGAGGCAGCAGGTTCTGTGCAGCCCTTGCCCTCCCTCCACCCAAGGGCAGAGGCCAGCGGGCTGGGCAGCCCAGCAGCAGCGGGCTTGCAGAGGCAGGGCTGGGCACCTGGGCTCGGCAGCCTCTGACAGCCATCCCCAACCACAGCTGCAGCCTCACACCACAATCCTCCCAATGCCAGCCGGCCCCACTGCTGATCGTAGCCCAATTTGAAGAGCTTTTTGGCTACTTCTGCCACACACTGTGTTACTGTATTCACAACTGGAAAAGACAACAGAGGCAGCATGGTAAAAATTAAATTGGCTGTGAGTAAGTCCCTATCTCCTACTTGGTATCAATAATATATTCCTTTAATGAGGGGCAGGAGAAAAGAAAAAAAAAAAAACAAACCACAAAACAACCAAGGAAGATGGAGAAATGGCTTTCATCAACAGAAATGCATACATCAGCCAACAAGCTGAATAATCACAAAATGGGGGAAAACCCTGATCCAAGCATTAATAATTCAATTAGTATTCATTGAAATAACATTGATTTTAATTAATCTATTTCACATCACTGTTCATATCCTATGTGCTTTCTATTACAGTTTAAAAATCATTAGTGTATGAGCCTGCTAAGTACTCATACCTTTAAAAATAACAAAAAGGAGACATTAACTTTCTGAATGAATATTTTAAAGCCTCAAATAGTCAATAAAGAAAAATGAAATGTAATTGCTTGTTGCCGTGCATTACTAATATGGAATACACTAGTATGTTGCCAGCTGTACTATATACATAATTAGATTCATTGGAATTTCAGTATATTAAAATATTGGAAAAAAACTGCATTAGCCTCCAAAGAATATTCTTACCAATCTGTATTTCACAATACATTAGCTGGCACTTTTCAGTGACTGACTGAAGCAAAACACTTCATTTATTCTACTGCTCCACTCTGAGCTGATCCAAAATACACAGGAACAAAAAAAAAAAATACACGTTTCTGCCTGAAGTAGACACAGCAGATCGATACAGAATATCTATGTTCATGACAGAGCTTTACTGGAGATGATGTGGAACAAGGCACATTTCTACAGGAAACTCCAAGAATCACTGTAATTCCTAAAGCTCTTCACACCATGGCAAGCCAGAGCCAGCAAAAATGAACTACTTCACTTCCTTACTTTAGGACACAATTTCTCTTTTTTTATGTTAGGCAATGCTGACACTCTGGCCTTGGCCCTTTGGCAGAGGACCTTACCAGTGAGTCCCCACCAAGCTGGATAAAAGGATGAATAGTGATGCATAGGCAAATGTAATTTAATACAGAGTGGCAAGATCAGTCTGGACTATTTGGTGTATTAAAATGATTTTATAAGAGATAAAAATAAATGTGGTGTCCTTTACATTCCCCTGCCATTATGTTTTATGTCATAATGATACAGTGAATTCACAATTATTGTTACATTTCATTTTAGTTTAGTTTAGCTTATCTATTTTTGCAATATATTAAGGAAAATTGTGACTTTGGATGCCATCTGATGTTTTTCCGTCTGGCTGGGTAACTACAGAGATATGACAGTTCAAGTGCTTGGTTTCTAAACAAGGTTTTTTGCTACCTATAGGTGTCTAATTAAGCTCAGTCAATTTTTATTAGTTTCCACAGTTCAGATTTCATTGCAAGGCAATCGAAATACTTTAAATCTTTTCACTGTCAGTCATCTGTCTTTGCCTAAGAGAGTCTTTCACATCACAGCTTTTACCTCATTCTCGAACAATGCTCATACTTGTTCTCTTAATTGATATGTGTTTACACTAATGATTTCTGCTATGTGTGAAATACTTTCATGTGTAAAATAAACTGTAAGTAGCATTTCTCCATCTCCACCCCAAACTCATTATCTAAATGCTACAGGTTATTCCACATTTCTATATACACAGAACACAGAAGTGCTGATTTTCTTATTTAGTAACAGTTGTGGTCACCTTAGGTGTGCCAACAGTTCAGCAAGGGGCACAGGCTGCCACTGCACATTATCACAGGATAATAGGACAGAAGAATTTACATTCCAGATATCTTTCCAAAAATACCATAATTGGTTTATCAACAGTACTCAACCAAGTGCAACATAAAGCTCAGGCACAAGCTTATTTTATATATGCATACATCTCAAATATATATGTGTATAGATAGCTGTCTACATATTTTTTTCCATATCATATGCAATATTGAAATACATTATGTTTTCTATTGGCATACACACCTTGCACCAGCCTGCAGCATGTTGATACAGTAAACACTATCAGTAAAGCACAGAAATCTTCGCACACCACCCTGTAAACAACCTCGGTACACTTCAGTTTCCACAGAAGTATGTATTTGTTAAAGCTCTTTTACTGAAAAAAGAAAAACACTAATAGCACCATGGGAGTTTCAAGAAAGGCAGGCAAATTATGATCACATTTACCATCTAATTTGCTCTCTGAGGCTTGTTCAAACAGTGCAAACATTGTGCTCCTCTTCTTCATTTGTTCTGACAAGCAGGATGACAACTAATCACCATCAAGAGCTTTCCCACTCTCCAGGCCCCCGTTTTCTGTTTATTCAATTTGATGCCTTCCAGCCAAGGAGGCTGTTAGCCCTCCCTGCCACCCCAACTGAGAAGGCCAGCTCTCCAAGGCCAGATTTCAACTAGAACTCTTTGTAGGGTGTGAATCCAGTGCTAAGCAGGAATAAGACAGGCTCTTTCTCCTGTGCACTATGTGATGCCACCAGCAGTGGGTTCTGTACAGGTTGACAAAACCACCTAAGGAAGGCAAATGAGTTTTCAGATTGGCACAGAAAAAGGAGACAGAGGAGAGACATCCTCTACCGTCTTCCTTCATTTTCCCCCAATGACAGTTCTGTGATCTACCAAAGCATTGCCATGCATGCCTTAAAATACAATGCAAAAATAATAAACCAAATTAAAAAAAAAAAAAAAGGCTTGGAAAGTTACTTCAAGAATGTCTGTCCTTTGATAGATCTTGTCTTGACAACTGATGCACTGATTTGCCTTGATAACACTCAGCCAAACAATCAAATTACCTTGACTTTACGAGTTAAGCAAGTGTCATTGTCCACATGCCCCCTCTTCACCCAGAGCTTAAGCAAGACAGGAAAAACTGAAAAGAAAAAGTACTAAGCCATAGTACCTCACATGCCCATTGGGTTATAAGAGTGTACAGTATGAGATGCATAAGCCACAAAGACAAGCCCTTGCAATAAAAGTAAAAGTTATGTTGAAATTTTGATATTTAAAGATGTAGAAAGTAGGTATGTGTATGCAAACAAGGACTCACTACAATTCAACCTTATTGATCAGAGGTCATATCAAAATGGAGTAATATGTTAACATATATGGCATAAATAATTATAAAAATTTTCACTGCTTCAGCTGTCTGATATTCTATGATTTCTAATAATGCAAATAATGTTAATAGGCTAAGTTCAGACTCAGTCTTAAGAGATCTTGAGCTCTGCATTGACCAAACCCATGGCAAAAATTCTTTCTTTTGCTTTATAAGCACTTGAAAAAATGCAGCCAGGCATTAACTGATAAAAAGTACACCCTCTTACCATGAATTCTATCCCTTTACCTTCAGGTAACAGCCCATAACCCCACCAATGTCACCAGTATCACTAACCAGCACCACTGCATTAGAGTCAGCTATCCAAAAACTGACATCAGGAAGATGCCTGGCTCAAACATTATTCTGCTTTTTGAAAGGTTTTTAAATGTTTTCCTGGATTTTGCCAGCCTTCTGCTTACACACATAATTAAACTGCACTAGAATGCATTTTGAGTCAGGTGATTGTTCATGAAATATTGTGAAAACTTTTCCTAATACAAAGTGACTACATAGGTGTAGTATTTCTCTCTAAAAAAATCACTTCTTTTATAAATGCCTGCTCAGGTAAAGATCTAGAAATATAGTATCACGCGCAAATATGTTTAGAGCCTCATACATGGCAAAGGGATACAACAGGCCATGTATAACCCACCACTTCTTAGAAAAACTATTTGAAACAGAGAGGAATTTTGCAAATTAAAGATGGCAAAGGTTTCTGTAAAAGGGCACAATAAAATTCTTTACTAAGAGGCGGGTATGTTCTCGGGAAGGACAAAGTGGGGGGAAGCCATTCCCCTTGTTCCTGCTGCTTCCAAAAGTATTTGCAATCTCTTTTTCTTGGAAAATTTTAGGGGACAGGATCATTAAGACTGTTGTCTCTGCTGCACATTTCATGAGAGCCTTCAGTATTTTCTCTATTATGATGATAAATACCTTTGTGGCAGTGAGAGGTTCCCTCAAATCACTCTGCCATCCATGCATTACACCAGTCTATGGACCAAAGAGGTGTATTTCCTGATTTAATGATAAATCTGGCAGCCTAATGGATTTTAGATTAGACCAGTCTTCTTTCATGTCAGTACATAGTCTTCAATAATTGTCTGAGTCTGAAGATGTTCAATGCTGAGCTACTGTCTCCAGATACTTCATATGCAATTTCTGTAGGCTATGATACTTATATGGTCCACATTAAATTCAGAGGTGCCTTTTCCTTTAACCATTACTGCTGTTTTCTAGTGGGCTCATTTGTGATTTTAATTTGTAAAGCTCAATTAAGCCACCATCCCCAAAGTTGCACGACACTGTAGAGCTGCAAAAGATGAGTTACGGATTTCTTTCATCTCATCAGCTTCACAGCATAAACTTCAAGGATCTGAAATTTTGAGCTTTTACATCAGACACAGATACTTGCAGAAAGAAATTGAGCCCAAAGTAGCTTTCTTTAACAATTAGTATCCTATGCAACTTCAGTGATGTCAACAGAATCAAGAGTGAGGTAAATCAGTGCGCATTTTTGGCAGGTTTCCCTTTTCTGCCAATTAGAACAATTAGAGTCTAAATTTCACATTGAGCTAAAAGAAATTAGCAGTGTTGTCCTGGTCAAACATTCAAGTAAATAGCACTTGCAGCATTAATAATAATTACAGTTCTTCAAGGTATCAATATCACATTCCCATTGGCTCATTTTCCTATGCTTACTACAGTGAATGTATTTTGATGAGTGACATCTGCTTTCTCTGTGTCAAAGGAGAGAGTTGGGTTTCAGCTGCTAAAGCACCAGGCTGCCAAAGCAGTTGGATTCACCTTCCCTAGAGAAGATTTCAAGCGCTTCTGGGAGGCACTTGGGTACAGAGGAGTAGAGGAGGTGGGAGGAAATAGTAAGAAGACAACTGATTTCAGACATTCTTCTCCAAGTGGCAGGGAGAAGAGAGCAGGGTACAGAGGTGGGTAAAAGGTAGACTTGGGCTCCTAAGGAAGAAAACACATCTGAGCCCTTTGTTTATTCTTAAATGGCTCATAGGGAATACATTTTTAAAAGTATTACAGCCACTGCAAAGCTCTATGTAAGAAAACAGACTTTTTTGATGGGGAGGCAGGTTGTGCTTTAATAATGGTACTCTAACTAATTTCTGACTACAGCCACTATGTATAAACAGGCACAGACCATGAGATTTCTCATGTTCTTTAATGCTAGCTGAAGGTGACATGATAGGTGAAATTCAATTAAAAACATAAGCAATATATTTTGATGTGTAATAATTTCCTCTTAAAATCGTTTGAGAGATGCTTTTTCAATACTGTAGATGTGCAGAGGATACTGTCAAACGTCTGGTCTGTGCACTCCTAGCTCTGTCAACCTCTTTGAGGCCAGCTCAGACTAAATCCAGGTGTTTGCAGCAAATGTCTTTCTGTGCTGCATGGGAATCATGAGAAGTGGAAAGCAGCTCTGAGCAGCCACAGACTGAGAGCTGTTCTTTGAGAGGAGTTAAACTCTGAGTCCACTGAAGTCAATGGGAATTTTGCTACCAACATAGACAAGAGTTTATTTGTCTCTAAAATTCTGTCAAATAAGCAAAGCCAGTTGACTCCAAAAGAGCTTCAGCATTATGCTTCAGATACAACAATCCTAGGTGTAGCTTGAAATCATTTTAGATCACAATTTCAGGTGGAAGTCCTGTCAACTCTTTTATCCATTTAAGGGCAGATTTCCTTATATAAAGTACTCTCTTGCATTTGAACAGTTCATGAAAACCCATATTTCCAACACATCAAAGTAAGTTTTTTTACAGGTCAATAGGTTACTACAAATTAAACAGCCCACATCCTTGCAGTGACTTACACACCATGAATAAGAACATGTAAGAATAGACTGAAGCAGAAAGGAGTCAAGAAGTAAAAAACTAGGAAATGCAAATATTTTACCTTGTCATACTATTAGCAAATTGTTTTCAGAGGAACCACAAGCTACACAAATACAAAACAAAATATAAATACTAATTGTTCTTATCTTTTGTCTGTACTCAACATGCCTGAGGTAATATTTAAGCAAACATTAACAAGTGATCTTAAGTAAAATGACATCTTGTTTTTTGGTCTTCGAAAATGCCACTAGAATTTCTTATAAAGTGGACCAGTCACAAGAAGCCACATCACATAAAATAGGAAGGATCAACTTTCTGTTCAGCTACTTACACAGCCTATCTCAAAAGCAAAAACACCCCAAGTATATCTGAAGATGGTATATTTCTGAAGAAAAGTATATTTCTGTCTATAAAGGAAGCACTACTACAAGTCCCCTACCAAAGTACATAGGCTGTTAGTAAAGCCAGTGCAACAGCAGCATGTCAAATCTAAGGACCCCACCTGCAGAGCCACCAGCCCCATATGAATCAACACTGCTGCATGCACATGTTGGTCCAGGGCACTGTGCACCACCCTGTGTCCAAAGGACAGTCTCACCATTCTTCCATTTTTAAGTTAAAAAGCTAACTAAATCTATATTGCAGAAAAAAGTCCTCTGTAGTACATTTTTTTCCCTAAGTTCAATAAGAAAAGTATTGTATCAAGTGGCAGTAGCTAGGTAGTCTTTATTGGGCTCATAAAAGATTATGATTTTGCCCTATTCTCTGTATAAGTGAATTTCTTAAAATATCATTTTTAAAACGGCACTTATTCTTCTTATGAGAGTGTTTCTTTAATATATTAACTTTCCCACATCCCATACTTTGATGGTTCGGCAATTTCCTAGTTCATTTTAAGTCATTTTTTGACAAAACAATACCAACAGTTCAGTAAGTGTCCCACTGCATTTTGCAATTTACGTTTCTTTTTGAAATATCCTCTTACTGAATAGCTTTAGCAACTAATAAAATTCTTCCATTTCAAAGCCAAAAGAATCCCATTAAGCACTAAACTCCTGAGGAAGGGGGAAGGACTAGTGATACTGACTGTTGATGGCAGATTTTGGGTTTAACACGAGTAAAGCCTTTTTAAAACCAGTAATCCATTGCAATTAACAGGTTTCATGCATAACCTACTGTATGGATTTTTGTACATTTGATGCTTTGGCATACAGATGTGTACACATACTTATAGATATAGGCATACAGGCATGCAAATATATAACTGTGGAGATATATATATATAAAAGTATATAGTGACACATACACAGGCACATTTATACATGCATATCAGCCACCACTGGTGATTTTCTCTGTCTGGCTAAACTATAATGAACAAGGAAATATAGTGGAAAGTCACCATTATGAAATTAAATATATTCTTATGTGATTGATAAGATGCAATAACTAAGCAGAGTAGAACCCTGGTGAAGGTGCATAAACCTTGCTAACATAAATTCTGTCTGTTAACAGTGAAGTGAACCGCTAATAGGATCACTCCCAGTCTGTGATTTATGGTAACTACATCAGTAATAATATGATACTAACTTTTATGAATTATGAACTCCTATTGCATTCATATTTTGGAAAAAAAATTACACCCTTACAAAGAGCACTTGTCTAAAAGTAGGGACATAAGCAGAGGTGCAGATCCAACTTTTTAAAAAATTCACTCCATTTAACTCCTAATACCTGTCCATCCACTGGAGACAACCTTTCCCACTTGAGATGGGAGCAATTTCAATCTGCTTCAGTTTGAAGCAGAATATCTTAGGTTAATATTTTCTTTAGTTTGCCTATGGTACCTTTCTTCAACTTCCATTTGAGAGAAAAATCTAATGGTTGAGGACTGCACCTTCACCAAGATGTAACGGGACTTTTGCAAGAAACAAGCACTGCAAAATCAAGTTCTGTAAACATCTCAAATAATATGTTTTGATTCTAGCATAGACAAAGAATGCTTAAACTCTCTCTAGCCTTAACATTAAATAGTAAATACATGTCCTTTACAGTCTATACAAGATTATTTTCTTTTAACACGGACTAATTATTTTATTAAATACTTGTGTTAAAGAGCAAGGTCAGCTTCAGTATTCCTAGAAAAAGGGCACTAAAACAAGCCACCTAAAGAATGATACCAAGAGAAGAGCATGATAGTAATCAGATTTGAGAGAGAAAGGTAGTTTAAAAGTTTAGATTTGCGTCAGTCTCTTCCATTTTGATGAGTGGAAATAACAGCTACAGAGTATTTGTTATTTCACTATCATTCATAAGATATTTTGGTTGTATGAACTACAGGAATATATGACTATGTATTTTCATAAACAATACATATGACAGTCTTAAGTTTAATTTATTTCACAAACAGAAATGTTTGGCCCTTTACTCTAATACCCATTGTCCCTAAAGACAACTATATTAATAACTTCAGTTTGGTTATTGTCTTGGTAAATCACAGCATTACAAAAGGGGTAGGTTTGTAAGGAGCCAGAGTAAGGTACCACAATATTTATGTTACTTGTGGTAATTTCTCTTTCTTCTAGACAGGATAAAATACCTGGTTAATGAATAACAAAGATGCTTCCAATTTCTCTCATCACTTGAAGCAATCAATGTAAAAGACAAAAAATTCAAGAACTAAAATAAATCCTGTGAAGAGTCTGCTTTAGTGGCACTCATTTTAGAACTGCCTGCCTTTGCACTTGGATCTATAAATGCTAATTATCAAGGTCATCACAGATTTGTGTGGTATTTTAGGTTTTTTCTTTGCTTTTCTATTAACCTGAGAAATAGAAGTGTTCGTTCTAAAATTATTATTCTAAAACTCTAGAATATCTTAGAACTACACTAGAGCTGTCTAGACACTCTTCAACAATTTCCCCTTTCCTAATTTTCAGAGGTTACAAGAATCAACTGCTGTAGCTACTGCATTGAGAGATTAAAATGCTGTTTCCCCACAACTAATAAGTCCTTTCATTGCAACATTTACTTTCCAAAGTATTAGTATCTTCTTTGGCAAACACCCACATTTGTTTTCCTATTCATTAAGGTATTTGCAAAAAAAGATAGAGTAATTCTCCTGCAGAAAAATATCCCTGAAGTAACTTTAACTAATAAATCTAGCTTCAACCAAGACCTGGGCATTCTTCATGCCCACATTTTACCAGATAATTCTGGCTTGAGGTCTCTAGAATCAGTAACAGGTGGATCATCTAACAAAAGCAAGTAACTTTGGGTAAAGCTAAGCCTGCAAAATAACTTTTGCTGCTACAGCAGTGGGCTACCATTAGGGAAAGAGAGAAACTAATGAAAACTTTCCTCCACATGCCAGGATTGTCACTGACACAATGACAATTGGCTTACAAGAGGCAATAAGACTACAGATAAATGATAATATCATGGCCTTGACCTTTGTGCTGTCCTCCCTTGTGTCTTTGGTATGTCCCTCCAACAGGCTATCTGCAGGAGTGATGAGGAGGTCTCATTTTGGAGACTTCATGCGCTTGTCAGGTGATCAGGTCTCACTGCATACATTGTCGTACAGTGAGTGGAAGATAAGTAAAACACCCCTCCAAAAACAAACAGAGCAAATATGGTGCGCAACCAACTCTGACTTCCCAAGATAACAAATAAGCAACTGAAATTCTACTTCTGCAGAACCAAGGTGCCAGCACAACAGAAAGGTAGTCAGGTCTGTCTCTGAGCACAGGACACACATCAGTTTTAAACAAATTCAGTTGAAAGTGGGCATGAAATTATTCCAGGATTTAAAGAATGCTGTTCTCTACACATGTGTGATATAGCCAAACAAGTGACAGCTGTTCGAATTGAAACCAGGGAGAAGTAGATTTAGAATGTTCTTGGATTGAAAAGGACAACCAGGGCAATTTAGTGGACATTACTGAAGACAAAAATAGTCTGATGGAAAGGATAGTCACTTACAGAAGCCAACAGACTTTTAGCATTAGAAAGAATTCAAAATACTACTAGAAATGTTACAAGCAGCATAGATCAGTATAGAAATTACAAGCTGAAATTTAACAAAAACACATCTTTGAATTGTACCTGCTTTGACAACTATTATATGGAAATACACAGGTTAATATGCAGGGAAAAAAGGTAACAATTGCATGAGTTTGGAGACAATCAGTAAAAACCCACAGAGCATGTATGGTAGGAAGAAAGTACCACTAGCAAAGAAAAATTATTCAAAGAAGCAGTAAACACCTTCATAAAAGAATATTTTTGGCACTATCTTCAACAAGACAACTTTGATGACATAAAAGATACAAAGATTTTTATTTGGGTGATAATATTTGGGACAAGAGTGGGGTGAAAAGCAATAGAGCATGGCCAGAAATTTCTGAGCAAGAACCTGTACTTTCAAAGGCTAAAGCTAACCAAACATGTTACATTCTAGAGAACAGAAACAACAAATCTAGGCAAGAAGTTAACTGGAGGATCTGATTTCACAATGAGGCTGTCACCAACCTGCTCTACCAGATACACAATGGGTATTTTGATGCTATGGAATGAGCTCTGGAACGAGGAAAATATGTAAAGAACAGGTGATTTACAAACAAACTCTTTCTAATGAAAATCTTGGACAACACAACCAGTATTTCCATCAGAAACTCTTCATATTTTCTATGGGAGCATGAGAGATAATATTTCTGGCATAATGAGCCTACAATGGTATTATCTAAACATAGAAGTAATAAAGCTAAAAATTACCTACTGAATAAGTCTTTACAACTTTTTAGTATTGAAAGGAACCCAGAATTGACTAAAATGGGTCTTAAGCTGTCTCTGTCCTTTGCTAAAAATCCTCAGCCAACTCTTCTTCCTTCCAGGTAGATATTTTCTTTTTTGACTCTTCCAGCAGTGGAAGATCTGCAAGCTAAGGTCAAAGCTCAAAAAGCTTCAGCAGTTGCAGACACTCTCTAGAATACTGGACAAAATTTAATTGCTAAAGCCTTTGTTCAGAATGAAACAAACTTAGAGGAGTGCCTACTCCCCACATCACCAAGGAGTTAATGTTCAGTGCAACATTGGGTATTTCAGGATGTACATTTATTATATGTGAAAACTACTCAGGGGCTGAAAAAATATCTCAGATAAGGGCTGGAAATACCCTGAACTGGCCTAAAATGAAAGGCCAGAATTGGAATCTTCAGTTATCCCATATGCCAAAAACGACAACAAGTAAGTCAACACAGGCAGTATAAAATATTGACACTGCAGCTCTAAGTAGGATAGATTTGTTTATGTTACTTGGAAAAAATATACACTTCTTTTAGATTAATATTCTCATTCTGCTGAGGCAGCACCTCCTAATAAAATGACATCGAAGCTTGTGATGGTGTATATGCAGTATTTTTACTAGATACAGCACAGCTGACAGTAATACCCAATAAAGGACAACTTATTAAGCAAAAGTATAAGTTCTAAGTAATCGAGCAATTTAAAAGTTTTATTCTCAAGAATAATGGATTTAATGACAACAATAATGCAGATATTGAAAAGGGCATCTAGTTAGATTCCAATCCATGTTATAACACAGCAGTATCACTTTTTTCTTAATCAATGCAGGTAACTGGTGGCAATTTTTAAAGTGCTACCCGAAAACACACATATAACAAAATTAATAGATAAAAATAATTAACAATGTTATTAATATTATAATTTATTTAATGGGAGTTTAATATCATAATTCATTTAATGGGGGGGGGTTCCTTCCCATTGCCACTGTATATAATGCTGTCTGTGTCTTCATAGTGGGAAATATTTGTTGCAAGCCTTAAAAAATGCAAGTGAAAATATTGGAATTGCTGGGTACTGTAACATGGGAGGAATAGGGCACCCAGTCACCCGGTTTTTTCAGATTTTCTAGGCTTTCTGATGTTGACATTCTTGTAGTGAACTTTCTCACATACTTTCTGTAAATAACTTATTGTTTTGCATTCTTTTATGGAGGAAGAGAGAGTTGATGGACTGTTGGTTTGACCAGTGTCTTTGGAGAGGCAGCACTGTCACCCTCCAATCTGCTATCACTTTTGGAAAGCTATAAATGTTAGAGTCAGAAAATAAACTTCCTCTTTTTCCTTCACCTTGAGAACAGCAGTGTGTACTTGTGTTCTTTCGTTTCAGAAAGAAACTCTATTTCAGTTTCAGAAAGGAAAAAGATAAGAGGCATCAAATTTACCTCTTTGCTTAATGGGACTGAGGGCAAATAACAATAATGCAATAATTGGACAACTGAACATCAAAACACAATGCAGTAAGAGAAAATGGGTTTTCTGGCTTTGCTCAATACTGGATTCAACTTCTCAAGTCTAAGTAACAGCACCAAAGATCTCAAACTCTAACTGGATTAAGTAATAGAATCATTATCAGGTTGGTTGTTTATAACTTGAAATTGTGTTGAATGCTAACGTGTTTATTTAGCAAAACTGTTACAGAAACTTGGAAAGAAATGGCATTGTGGACCAAATGTCCAAGTTTCTAAACCAAAAAACCAGCACTATAAAAGCTCTTCTACTTGAAGAAAGAACTATCAGATAAGGTGTAATTTTTGAAAGCAACTGATCAGGGATAAACTCATTTTCCAGACTGCTGTGCATTCTTCATCCATAGTCAAGGATGTGGCATTGGACCCTGTCTTCTGTCAGAGGAACAACACTCCTAAAATTATAATTTACACTCATTCAGAATTGAAATGCAGGGTTTATTACTCAAGAGCCTGGCAGCTGAACAGCAATATGCGGATCTACCCTGTGAACAGTATGTACTGTAGGCAGAATTGTTAGAATGAAGGAAGACTAAAGATAAAGCCAAGACTCCTGGTGAGATCTATCAGATGCTTATTAGCGCAAGAGATTTCAAAAGCTACATGACAGAAGGGATAAAACAGCTGAAAATAATCTCATATAGTGTACAGTCAAGGAGGAGACACAGAAATACCAGTGCTATGTGTGAATATAAGCTAAACATTTGTAAAAGCAGTTCATCCTAACAACTAATGTAAAAAGAAGACAAAAGTACTGACCTACTTCACAGCTCTTCGTGTTCCGACTACCTCATACAAGCTTTAAGGCTAACAGGTCATCTTCATCCTCATTCATTCAAAATCATCCTCCAACTTTCCCTTTCTCTTCATCTGCCAAGAAACCTGCAAGGCGATTATTAATGTAATGCAATGTGGAAAAGCAGTTGAATGAAACAGTGTCACTGCATTCCAAGTATGGTGGAAAGTTCTTCCAAGAATCTCTATCAAGTCACCTTTGATATTTATAGTAGATTTGCAGCTCCTTCCCCCCAGTTAGCAAACTTCTGTGCATATCTACTGAAGAAGAAAGAAAGAAAGGGAAAACAGTGCCTTTGCCTCGGGATAAATGAAAAGCTATTTCAGTTATGGTTGTTCTTGACAGTGTCTGGTGTGATAGGAACTTGCTGAAGACCAAGTTCTCGGCAACGTACACAGGGAGAGTGACCTTTGAGCGTAACAATAGTTTTGTTAGGATGTTAATTAAAATCCATATTGATCCACAGAGCAAAGTATACAATAGAAAATTGGGATATACTATATCTGGTGCTGGAAAGTCATTCATAAGAGTACTCAGGCTCCACACAAAACACAGTGCTATCACTGACACAATGAAGGGCCCAAAACTGAAATAAGTTTCATGGCCATGACAGCACTATGGGCACTTGAAAGACAAGGTGGGGAACTATGATTCTATTCTAACTCAATGGCATAAAGCAGAGAGTAGAAAAAAAATAGGACACGTACTACGTGTTTATAAAGACTTCAAGGGAGAAGTGACTTAAGCAAAATCCTTTAATGGAAAAAAAGCAATATGCCAACAACTTTGTCTAAAAGCTCCTGCACAAAATTGTCAGAATCAGATATATTGCCCTATGTTGTTTTGTATATTTTTTCTTTTTACATAATATATCACCACAAATATTGATTTCAATAGTGTATTTCAGTGTATTTCAATTACACACTATGACCTATTTTAATCTCTGCTGGAGATTAAACAGTAAGTACCTTTTCAAAAACAAAATACAATCCATCCCAGTATTTTAATGGGAAGATAACAAATTTCTTTGTCACAGGGATTCAGACTTTCATGCAAATGTAAAGATATTTCTCAGTTTAACTACCCAATTTTCAAGCACCTACAAGTGAACTATACATACAATGCACAGATTTTACATTATTTCCCCTTCTCTGAATAGCTGGAAAAGACAGAAGGTTTCAGAGTAATTTTGTCAGAGGACACTCATATAACCACGACTATATACAGTAAAGAATCAAAACATATGGTAGGAACTGCAAGGTCCAAATTGTTAATCCACCAAATGGATGACCAGAAAATGCAGCATGTATTTACAGTGTTGATTAGGGCAAGAGAATTGAGAACATTCTGAAACACATGGAGCCCAACAATGCAATATACCCAACCAATATTTATCGCTGCCTCTCTAGAAGCAATTTCCATTTTGATGTGTTCTCTCACACATGATGTTCTGAAACAGTTAAGTAACATGAAAAATACAGGTTCAAGACTATATCTGTCACAGATGAAAATACAGCATTTATGCAGCATTACACAATAAAGCCTCTGGCTGACGGACCCAAGGTCCTCTCAGGACTGCCACAAATCTACATATTGTCATACATGAGAGATTTTTATGTTTGCTTATAAGAATTAAAAAGAATCAACATAAAAAACCAAAGGAAAACCCACCTAGTTATTGAGTCTAAAGGGCTGAGGAAATTTAACAGTGACATTTGGTTGCCATAAAGGTCACTAATTAGTTCACAAACATCTGCCTGGAAAGCCACCTATTTTAGCCAATGTTTTATAGAGAAATCAAGGACCATGTTAAAAGCAGACTGGGGGGAGAGGGGGTGGACAATACTGAGGGTAGATCTGTATTTGTTCTGAACTTAAATGACAGCAGAATTGTGAGGAGGGGAAAAAATCGTGGCAGCTCTTTGCACACTTATTTCAGAAACTAGGGATGAATTAACCCTATCAAACTGTTTACCTAACCAGTATATCTAGCTGAATTTTCCACTATGCTAATGTAATTGCAATTAACACTGATTTTTGCCAAATTAAAAATAAATAATCAATGTTAAGCATGAAGCCCTGTAAATTTATGGAACCCAACAAATTTAGGGAAAAAATCATATGGCATGCTATCTGCAGGAACAGATGACTGGACTGATGATCCTAGAGGTCTCTCCCACTCATGTTTTCCCAAACTACTACATATAAATTAGATACCAATTTTCACTAGTAGCTCAACCAAGTTTTGGACATGTGTATTTAGAGTTGAAACATGAATGCATCCTCTCAGTACATGATCTGGACTATAAGATGATTATTTCTGCTCAAGTCCTGCACAGCACCATAGCTGTCCCTTTCTATAATGCTTTAATCTAATGGCACAATTAGTCCAGTTAAGGATTAGACATTACATCCAGAATTTTACAAGACTTCTCCTAACCCTAAGTATCAGAGAATGCAAAAAATACATCAATCTTGCATGTCTTAGCTGGTAAGAATTAAGTACTTTCTACCATATATAAAAATTAGCATGAAGAGATACTGCTACAAAAAGCTGTACCTAACCCAACATTTTGATACATCTAAATAAATTTTAGATGTATAACATAAAAAAGTATGGATATACACATAGCTATGCACATCTGTATATATTGCCACATGATTCTGGAATAGTATATTTGACAAACACACACAAAAAAGGAGGCAAATACTCCATAATTTACTAGTAGCATGCACTTATTTAGAATGCTTTATCAGGTCCTGATTTAACCTACCTGATATCCCTATAGAGCTGGAAAGTATAAACTAATTTTTAAGGCACTGAAAGAGAAGTAAAAAAAAAAAGGCACCAAAATAGGCACCAAATCCTAGGTGTTCCAGTTTTTAATAGTGAACTTTAATCCACTAAAAAGATACAGGTCTTATTTTGGTATATTATCTTCAGTTTTTGACCAATTGTTAATGGAAATCTTTCAATCCCCCTATCCCATGAGGAAAACAATATATTCAATCTAAGGAAACCACTTGTGCTTTTTAACAGCCTTATCTGACAAAGAATAGGTCTTGCAAAAGATGAGATGCATAAATGGAAAACCATTCCACATTTGAGAAAGGTGACTAAATTCACTACCGTAGCGTCAATTTTTACTTCCTATGGGGTTTTTTTGATTTTTTTTTTTAAAGGCCATTCATGAAATATTAGAGATGCCTGTCTTATATTAATGTTGTGTCCTCTGACATCCACTCAGTGAAAGATAAAAAGATGGCATTAAGTTTTAGCAGTGAAGTGAAATGTTGCATGGTGCAAGGTGACCCAGTCTCATTTAACAGATTACCAAAATATAATCAAATAAAACCTATGATCTTTACACTGGCAAAAACAGTGCAGCAAGAGGACAAATGTGATTTTAAAAACTTAAAAGACCAATTGAAATGAATCATGTATATTTTTACAATGTAAGTGAGTCCTCTGCAGCTATCCAGTCCTTGTAAGAGCATCCATATTGAGGGCAAATTTTAGTACAGGCAGGTTCAGCTTTCCCTACAATCTTTCCTGCCACTGTACCCAACTCAAAGCAAATATCCCAAACTCAATTAAGCTGTTTGATTACACTAAAAATAGTCCTTGCTCTTCATCTTATTCTCAGTATCTGCTGACAGATAACTCATAGTTCACAGGGAATGTATTGTCTAACTGCGTTAATCCACATCTGGGGGAAAAAAAGGGAAAAGAAAACTCATGCTAGTCTGGTGAAGTATGTACATTTCAATTATACCACAATAACCTCTTGTGGGTTAAGATTACCAACAGAAATCTTTAGGGAGCACAGATTTTGGGAAACGGATCTAGACTAATTGATAGAATTCTTTTCACACAGCTTGATTTTGATTGCTACCACCATTTCCATACACCTTTCTCTAATGTGTTTTCTGATAGCTACTGACAAACTGGAGGTATTTCCATGACGGACTTCAGCTGTAATCCACTATAACAATTCCTCCTTCCCAAATCCTCACATTTAGTCCTTCAAATCCATTCACTGAGAGCTGCCTCACCTGCCACTCTGATTGCAATGCCTCCCAGACCCTCATCAGCTCACCTCATCTATCCACTGTCACACAAACTTGGGCTCGATTTGTTGAAATGGAGGAAACTTCTCCTAGGGTCGAATGATGTAATTTGGGGCTGAAATTAAGTGAAGCTAGCGGGTTTGGATAGAGAGTTAGGTGAAATTCTGTCAAACAAATCCTGAAAAATAAATCAAAACAGAACTATGAATTCATGCCTGTATTTTGCAGGCAACAACTTCTGGCAAAATAATTTTGAGTTTTAAATTAATCACAGGAGACCTTAAAACGCATAAACAAGATTATATGAAATTTTTAAAAAATTTTAGATTAATTTTTAGAATTCATTTTAAATGTCCTTTTGCAAAGAAGGTAAGGCAGAATATAAGAAGAGTCAGTGAGGGGAGAGGTGACTGAAGCTGCAAAGTTAAAATACCCACAAACATCCACAACTTAAAAAATGTCCTATTAACACACTGGGAGATCTCTCTCAGATTCATGCGACTGAACGCAAAGCTTAAGAGCCTGAAAAAAATATCCAAACATGTGAAAGTAAAAAAACCCCTCCGTATAACAAAACAGCAGTAAAAATCCCTTACCAATTATTCTACTGTGTTCTCAATATAGGACCAGTGTCTCTTATGCCCTAATTTTATCATTTCCTTTGCCCCATGTTAAAACACCAGTGTAATTATCCTTTATAAAGGTTGACTGAGGTCCCTGAGAAAATCTGCTCAGGGTGATAATTTAGCTGGCTTTTTTATTTGTGGAATTTAGGCAAGAATGTTTCCAGCTTTTTGTCGAAATAACTGCTTGATCTGCTTTAGTATTTTTTAATTGTTAAAATAATAGCATTGACTAATAAAGTGAGGAAGAGTAAGGTTAAATACTCCAATTACCAACCTGCAAGAAGAGTGAAACATAAAAGTTGTGCAAAGTGATTCCCAATATTGATGTTCTGTTTGTCATTAGAAATTAATAAATTCATTACTTCACATTCTAATGACTGTCAAAGTGCCAGACTTCAGTTGACATAAAAACTTCCATTTTAAGAAGCGAGATTTCAAGTAACTTGGCCAAAAGGAAGATTTGTACAGTGCTGAAAACTTAACTGCTTTTTCCAAATCACATTACCTGGCATAACAAGTAAAAAAACCATAAACCAAACCCACAAGAAAACACTAAAAGCCCCCCTCCAGCCAACCAACACCCCCCCAAGTACTCGACAACAGAGATGCTGAACGGGAATTATTAACATGGCTACACTCCATCTAGGGGGAAAAACTCACTATCAAAACGTTGAAGCTTCTTTATCTACTTATTTAAACACTATTGAAACATTAGTTTCCTGAATGAGGCTGTTATTGCATAAGCAACACAAAGATTGCTTCTAAAAAGCCATCCTGCAAATGATGAACAGCAACTGAAATGACACAAAAGTAAATTAAACTTATGAAGTTTTTTTCCAGTCATACATTTGTTCTAGTTCTCTCGCCAAAAGCGATTGACTTGGCAGCTGAACAACTCTTACAAACATAACACAACTGCACTTGCTGCCTCTCTGTCTCTGACATCAACCCCAACCACCACCATGAGACAGGAGAAGGTCCAGAGCAGGTGAGAGAGCAAGGACAGTGCAAAGCTGACCCTCAAAAGATGCAGACAACCACAGTGTCCCACAAACTCTCTCTGTCGAGCAGCCCATCAGCAGGACCACAGGATCTTTCAGACAAAGGACAACCAAAGCAAAACTCACACATGTATTCCTCAGCCCTTCCTAGTGGTCACAAAATATTGCCAGAATACAGCAGGTCTCTCTTTCCACTTGGAATTTTGAGCCTTTCAAAAAAAAAAAACAAAAAAACCTCCAACCAAACAAAAAAACCCCACATTTTTCCTTTCCCAATAAAGATTACCATTCTCTTAATCTCTCCCTTAAATACAATATTTTCTTCTGACAGAACATTTTTCAAGGTACCATAAGCAAGACTCTTTTCACTGAATTACTCCATGAAGACTGTGTCTTAGAAGGCTCTACTTTAATATTTTTTTCCTTTTAAAAACTTTCTAATTGAGTACTCTTAGCAATATATGCATTCCTATGAAAAAGTCTACATAAATTTATTGGAAATTACAATTTTAAGACATTTCCCATCTATGAAATTTGACAGTAGAAAAATATTACTTCTCTAGAAGTTGAAGTGATTAAGAAAACTATAGAAGGATTATCACTGCCTATTAGACGTGATAGGATTCCACAGAAATGGTTCAAACTTTCTTATTTTATTCCTATTAGATCCATTAGCATATTTCCAGCTAATAGCTAACAATTCTCCACTGAATTAAAAAAAGGCTCTCCCTAAACCTGCTTCAATGGCTAGATATTATGGCAATCAGTTAAAACTTTCCTATTTCTCATCCAATGGCTTTACACACTGCAAAGAGTTTCATTTCTTTGGAAACTAAACACCCAGCTGAGCACTGCAGCCTGTCCTGCAGAGCTTGTGGTGGCGTGGGTGCACCCTGTTGCTGCTTCAGTCTGCAGCTCCTGCAGAGCTCCACACTTGGGGCATTTCACACTCTGCCATCCCCTACTGACCTATGCCAAGAGACAGACAGGCAGGTCTTCAACCTAAGCTTGCATGGCTCTTGTTACAGTCATGTTTGCAAATGTACATTTTTGTTTCAGACAACTCTTCCTCCCTCACCGAGCTCCTCCACATCTGTGCTTGATGCACCTGCTGTTCAGCTACCTGCAATGGCCAACAGGCCTCAACTGCCAATGCTTTAGTGAGCAGCCTGCTAGGGCTGCTTTGTGGCAGCTGCAGTGCTACGTAAGAACTCAGATAACTTAGTTAGACCCACTTTATCTCCCTCTAGGACAATAGATTAGTTTCTTCTATTATTTTGTATTCATTTAGTGAAAGGCAAAATATTTTTCCACACAAACAACTACACTGCAGTACTGTGTAGTCACTTACTAATTTGTGAACTATTATTTAACTTCAGCCATTTTGTCAAAACATCATGCAAAGGCTTTCCTTGCTCCACAGTGACAGTCAATGTTCTCTCAATGAGAAGGACGCCGGCCTGGTACAGTTACAGTACTTTTTTCCTCTAATTTTCATTTCTGTGAATACTGCCACAACACATAAGTTGCTGTTAATGTTCTTCTAAGTGTTGTTAAATGCTATTTAAAGTTTATATGGCAAGCCTGTAATTCTTAATGCATTGGATTTTCTACTTTAGTGGTTGCTCATCTGCTATGATTTCTTAATAGACTCCTTTAAAAAGATTGTAATTAACTGCACTCCATGATTATATACATGAAAAGGATTGGTTTGAACTTTTACCCTTGACATACACCAAGGTGAAAGAAAAGATGCAGGTTATGGCTTAATAGTTTTACTTAGATAAATGGTGACATTTCTTAATAGAACCAAACAATTCCATGTTTTGTTCAGCCAACTCTTTCTTCTTCTTTTATTACGCTGTATCAAGCAGGTACCAGAACTGAGAAGGACTCATGTCACTCAATGGAAATACGTCAGCATTCAGCACCTTACTTTGCATGGAATAGTTTCCTACATTGAAAAATTTGACAGGATGCAATTGTTAAAGAGCTTTCAAATATTTATTTAGATTGGGTGTCAACTTTTATCATAATTATCTTTTTTTTCTCCCAGTTACTAACCTTCACCTTCTCAAAGCAGGCTGAAATGTCATGTAGTTGGTTTGTCCATGGGAGAGTTTTCCAGAACATAAAAACTTAAACCCCAGAATTCTGCTGTTCATTTAGTTCTGTTTGCAGGCAGCTGGGGGACTCTACAGAGCGTTTTCACACATATATTCCTACCAAAGTGCTCACCAGGAACAATTTTAAACCAGTAGCTAGTTTGTAAAATATCTGAGAGTAAAGAACCAGCATAGTTAAAGACAGAGAACTTGAGCTCAAATTTTTCAGATTCTTGTCATGTATTCACAGGAGGGCTGTTTTGAACTTGTCAAACTAAGTCTTGGAACAAGAGACTTGAAAAACAATGGGTTCTTCTTAACATGACACTCATTTTTCCAGTCTAAGTTTTTCAGCTGTAATGATCTGGAGTTTTGTGGACAGATATCCAACAGATTCTACCATAGAATATGAACATGCTTGAGAGGTCTAGATTCATTGTAAAAAAGAAAGCTGCTGCTATGTCATCAATCTTCTACTGTCTGAACAGAAAACAATTTCAAATACACTAATAAATCCTTTCTGTTTTTCCCCAATACTTTCTCAAAATTTAACCCTTTTACAAGATCACCTTGTAATCTCATCTGACAAGACTCACTGTCTGCCAGATCACAATACTACTCCAGCAACTTTCCTCAGCCTCTATTTTAGCACCTGAAAAATAGGGCAAGACTTTTGGAAATGTGTGTACAAATGCCTGAATTTGAATGACTGAAGCTTTTATATTGCTTCATGTGTATCAGCTATATTATGAAAAGAACACAGTTTTACAGGAAATTCCAACTACAGCACTACCTGAGGCATAATTTCTGTAGTTTAATCAGTGAATCACTTACTTAGCATCATACAGTTCCCTTTTCCTTGCTCAGTATGCCAAAAGTGCTCATCTCTCCAGAATCATTCAGCTAAACTTATTTCATCATAGTAGGAATATTAAAAATTAGCTAGGCTTGCTGTGTCTATTCATCAGAACCAGAAATACTGTGAATGTTGAAGTTTGAATTTATTGCTGTGCCAGTCCTGTCTCAAGAGTAAAACTGAAAGACATGGTTAACAAAACAACCTGTAACTGCTTTGAATGCTATCTCAGAGCCCATGAACATGCATCAATGTTTTTATTACCATCTAGCAGGGGCATTTATCTTTAACAGCAACAGATCATGAGCAAACTCAAAAACAAAAAAAAAAAAAAAAAAAAAAAAAAAAAAAAAAAAAAAAAAAAAAAAAGAAATAAAGAAAGTTGGATTTCCTGTTTATTATTTATTAAAATGTGCTCTCCACAAGTGACAAATTAAAGGAGAGCTTTATGAGCATCCGGAGAGAAAGGAACAGGAGCTCAGCAGCAACTGTGCCAGCCCCATACGGCACCATGTGCAATATGGTCCTGAGCTGCCCATGCAGTGCTCCATTTGTAGAGCTGGACACAAACCAATTCCTGCAGCCCAGGACAGAGGATGGAATGAAATCAACCCCAGCTCCCTGTAAAACCTGAATGTAGCCCCCAGAGCCTGCAGTCTGTGCCTGAGAGAGTACTGGAGCATGAGGCCACGAGGGAGCCCATGAGCTGCCCTCAAGGACATTTGGGATTGCCTAGAGCAGTGGGAGATTCACCTCCAGCCAGGTGGGAGGAAGAGCACACTGGCCCCTTTCATGGCTGGGTGAGCCGCCACAGCCATGGTTTCCAAAGAAGGTTGCAAAAAAAAAACAAACAAAAAACTCAAACACAAAAACAAAACAAAACCAAAAACCCACCAAAAAATAAACAAAACAAAAAAACAAAAACAAAGGCAAGAGAACTGTTTCTCCTGACATAATTCCTGTTGATTTTAACTGATTCCTCTTCACACATGCTCTTACAGAGAAGTGGGGCACCCAAGACAGACACCTGAATCTCAGCTAAGGACCTTGTGTGTTATAACTATACAAGAACATAGTTCAATAGAAAATTTGCATTCAAAAACAGTAACAAAAAAAAGCAAAATAAAACATCTGACCCACACTAACATCAAAACTGAAGTGAATTCACAGCAAAAACACACATGACTGTCAGCAACCTTCACGGGAAATACGAGAGCTAAGAATTTTGCTATTGTATCTTAAGTAATCATTGTAGTACTTAATAAAAAGAAGAATTGGAAGTGTATTTGAAAGTGGTGTGCTGAAGTATGAACAAGCTAGAATCAAGCACCCCAGAAACAAAACATAGCTTTGACATGGAAATCTTCTGCTCACTTAGAAAATTAGCTCAAAACATATTTTCTTAACTTTGCTGAAAAAGGCTCTTCCAGTTAAACACTTAGGTCTGCCTACTGTTTTACAGCTAAACACATGAACACTTATCAGTGTGATCGAGGCTTTAATCCTTCCTCTGGTGGGCTCAGTAATAAAGTGGGGATAACCACACTTACCTACTTTGTAGGGTGTTGTCAAAATTAATGCTCACAGAGCCGTCAGTAGGTGAAAATCATTATAGCTCCCATCCTGCAATTGCTAATGCATGGGCTGCCTGCTGCACACACACTGAGCCTGGCAAAAGCTAATTGAGTCCTCTGAAGGTGCAGCAGTTTGTTCAGGCCCCATCAATAAACTGTTAAGAGTTTAAAAAACAAAACAAAACACCATCATGCTAAATGTGAACACAGCACAATTTTCGAATGATCTTGCAGACCAGAGCCTCTGGGGCTAAGCATGGCACAGGAAAAGCTTTTATAACAGAGTACAATACTGGGAGGTTTATATATAGATATAGATGTATGTACAGGGATATAAAAATACAGCTATTAAGCCAGCTATTTGGTATTACCCTGTGGACACACTCCCTAACACACACTCCCAGGCAAACACAAGCCAAAGTGCAGACAGCACCTGAGCTACAATAAATCAATGATTGTATGCAAAGAGATGAAAATATAGACATAGTACTAATGCACATTACTACCTTCCCTGAACTTAATTCTGATATGGAAGACAAGTCTGCAAAAAAAAAACTCTACTTGATTGTTCATTTTGAAGAATGCAAATCAAGCAAAGATCTGTGTCAAACCAGTTTGTTCATAAATATATCCTACAAAACCAATTTAACTGATGTCAAATTCAAATAATTCACCTGACGTCACAATGCAGAAGCCAACCACAACACCTCACAGACTATTATTTTGATCCAATTGTTAGACATAAATGATAGCAAAAACTGCACCTTCTACAGCTGTTAAAACAGTGACCCTGGCAGAGCATGCTTTTGTGCTGAACTTTTTATATCACCAACCCTATTAATCAGGTGGCAGTTCAAACTGATGCACTTTACATAGGTGACTCTGGCCAGTGCTTTAATTACTTGGTATTAAAAGGTAATTAAGAATTTTCACATTCAGGTTTAATCCAAAAAATTTAGTGTAAAATCCGCTAATTTAATAAAGAGTTGTGTTCTTTACTGTGCTTCAGCCTGGACACTAAGGATGCAGCAATTTACTATTGACAAGCACTAAAGGAGCAGGTCATTTCACAAGTATAGTGTGGACAAAGGTGAACCGGGCAACTGATGAAATCTCTGGCCAAGGCGAAATAGCAATCTCTGAGCCAAATGGTAATAAAGTTACTGAAATGAAGCAGTGTAGCTTCTGAAGTGAACTGTCATAAGGAGGATACAGGCTTCAGGACAGCTTGGCCAATGTAATTAAAACTTTATTTCCTGAGAACCAATCAAAGTGGCTGGCCATACATCTGATTTTACATAAAGCAAAAACAGGTATGTAAGTCAGCAACAAACACCAGCAGCTGTTGCTAGTACTCTATGGAACAGCATCTACCTCTCCAGAAGTATCTGCAAAATTTGCAGTAAGTGAGGCAAAATAAGAATCATGCTTTTAATGTTCTCTGCCGTATTATTGCATTATATCTCTAGATTTCTATGACATGCAAAAACCAAGAAGAAATGCAGACAAATATCACTGTCCAAAACTCCTGCTAAATCAAAGACAATTACTTCCCTCAATAGCTATTAAAGGCAGATAGTTTAATCATTGGAGAAGCAATCTAGTGCATAGGAGTCCAGAGATGTAGGCTTAACTCACGGCTCTGCTACTGACCTGCTATATGACCTTGGGCAAGTCTCTTCACATTTCAGCGCCTCTTTGTGTCCCTATTAACCTTTGTGCGTCTCAGCTATTTAGAATGTAACCCCTCTGACGCAGAACAGTCTCTCACTACATGTTTTTACAATACCAGCACAACAAGGTCACCATCTTGGTTGAGACCTCTAAGTGCTACAGTAATCCAAATAAATAAGAACAATATATTCAATTATTCAGAATCCCACTTAGATTTATTCAATTTTCCCATAACATCTGGATAGCTGAGACATCACCGCAGATTAAAATGTGCATCCTACATCCTTTTAATTTTAATGTCTCACCTGCTGTTTGTGTAATTGAAATTTGTATTGATTTTCATAAAGCGAAGAACACCTAACTCACTGCCTAAAACACAAACAATGAAATGAGCCATTGGTATCCAAGTTATTCAGAACACATAGGAAATAAATCATTGTCTGAAAGGAGAAACAAGAAGGTCCACTCAGTATAAAGTTTTGACTCAGCAAAGCACTTAAGCATGTCCTTAAGTTTAAGCATGAGTAGTCCCACTGAAGCTCTTAAGTAAGCTTAAATAAGGAATTGGAGCTTTTCAGAGTTCGGGGAATATTCTGTAAAAGATGTGAAACAATTATAACAGAATCATGAATATAGGTATGCTAATACACATTTTGTGAAACTGCAATATGAACAGATCCCCAAAAAAGGGAACAAAATTATGCCTACATTTAAAAACTGATTAAACAATGGATGTTTCTTGATACTATAACCATGCTTCCCAACAAGCACACACCACACCTTCATATGCAACTCAATGAGTATTCAAAATAAGTGCATTTTCTTTCTTTACTTAACCTGTAATTTAAAGGGCATAGATGCAGGAAAAATTTAGCACAGATATTACTATCCATAACATGAACTCTTCAAAAATATTTTTCAGTCATGGTACATTTATCACAAATTTTATCTGTACTTTTAAAAAATATTCAACCTCAGCTAAATGAGGTAAAATATAGGTTACAAGCAGAACCTAGAAATAAAATTAAAGAAGAAGAAAAACTAAGAATTGTACACTAAGGATATTATCGAATTTATTTATGCAGATACTTGAAGACAATGAACAACAAATATCAAAAGATTTGGTTACTTAAGCAAGCTTGCAAAATGGAATGCACATTGACAGGAATCATTCTTCTTTTCTTGATTCAGATATAGATACTTGAGTATGCTCACCTTCAATTCATGCTGTTTAATTTTGACTCTTTGGAAACAAAAGCAAACAAAATAATGAAAACATTAAACACTCCCAAATGAAAATTGTTACACAAGCACCAGTAGTAGAAAGGAATTGTAAATAAAAATTTACTGACCACAAAGGAAGCAATAAACAATCATTCTGGCAATGCAACTTCTTTAAATCCACTAAAATCCTACCCAAAGAAAATACTCAAGCCTATGCAGGTATTGATATATCAAAAACATGCCATGAATGACAGTATAACACTAAAAATAAAATAAAGAAAGTAAAAGAAAAATCCATATGTGGCTTAATAGCCACCTTCTCAAGAAACCTGAGAGTTCTAGGAAAAATAGCAAAAGTCTTCTGTCTTCCTAGCCTCATAAATTTTTACTGTCTAAACTCAAGCTTGGGGTATATAATTCTAATTTTTCACAAAACGTATCTTGTTCATAAGTACGGCATGAAGGTAGGATGAGACAATGGTAAAATTGTTGAGTAGGTTGGAATCTGTACAACTTATTACCAGTATAAAGGTACTATTAACTGAAAAAATATTACATAAACCACTTGTCTTGAATATGAAAAGATTGTAGCAAGAATAAATGCTAGTGGAAAAACAAGAAGAAAAGACATCAAGAGCTCATGCCATAAAAGGAATGTCCTTAAAGATCTTTTTGTCTCCTGGGAATTTAAACATAGCAAAAATTTGGAAGATGCAGTTTCTTCAGCAAGGAGCTCAGTTACCATAACTGATACACATTACCAGCTTTAGAATTCTAATTGTGTTTAATACAGTTTCATGTTGCATCAAAGTACAAAATCAATACCATTTGTCCAGCAAACAGGAAAAATGGAATCTATAAACTGCTCTTATTGAGTAATTAAACACCTATTATTGTCATGAGTGGTGAAACAATGAATTTGATAAGACAAATTTTTGCGACAAAACACTGCAGTGATTAATACCTCCCTACGTATTAAATAAAAATGACTGCCTTTTGTGCAGTACTGCTGGCAGAAGAACAGGAATGAGAGAAGTAGTTGCCAGTGCCACAATAACAGGCTAACCTTGAACTGAACTCCTTTCCTCAAGAAATTAAATGCTGTAGCAGGACTTTAAATCCCTCCACTTAGAGCTCATTTGTGTTTCACGTAACCTGCAGTTCCTGAAGAGAACTCATTATCTTCAAAAGGAGAATCCTTTTATAATTTCTTTACAAATGTGTATATTGTTTCTGCAAAAAGTATTTCATATCAGAAAAGGGATAAGAGTATTAGCAGTGTAAGCGAGGCAAAAAGGCTCGTATCATTAAGACACCATTTCTGCTTCCTGGGAATTCAAACGCCAACTACAGTGGTAGGGGAAAACGAATGAGAATGAGGTTAAAGAAAATGTACCTTTACAGCAAAATTTTAATCTGTTAGATTGATGCTAAACTGCCTTGGTCTTTCTGCTGCTATATGCTGTATTTCTATGTATAGACCTCCCTCCCCCAATGCCCCTCCTGTAGCTTTGGCTTCCTATTTTTCTTTTCACTTAGAATGATGCACTAGGAACAACTATAGAGTACAAAAGATGAATCTATGGATGTGACACTTGTAAAGGGTAACCCTATTTCACAAGTGAGATGGGACAAAAAAGAAAGAAAAAAGGCCACAGAAGCAATAACTGCTCACTGAATTACCATTAAATTGTAAGATTTACAATCCAATGTACAGTAAGTGCATATCTAATGGAGTTTGTCCTCTAAAAGAATATAAAGTAGATCTTTGCAGCATATGATGTATGCAGGTTATTTTTTTTTTAAACGGGACACACAAAAAACAGATGTGCACATAAATTCCAGAATTTTTATATATATTAGAACTGAGCCAAAGCCAACATTAAATATGATAAACACAATATGATTAGTAGCATCTAGCTTTGTACTTTCAAAACATGCTCACATTCTACAAAGAGAGATAAAAGATGACTCTAACACAGCCAGTCAATACTGCTTTCACAAGTATCATTGGTAAAAGCAGATCACATATTATAAATTCAGTTTATTGCTCTGATCTACTGGAATTCAATTAAATTACTTTTTGTAGAGGGTGGCAAAGCAGCTGCTGACCATTTCCAACATCTTCTAAACAAAATATCTGGACAGAAGTTTCAGGTCATTATATAATACAGCCTTAAACTGCCAACAATATTTATTTTCATATAATGAACATAGTATGAATAAGGCTCATTGACACCAATATTATTTGCAACATGTTTGTCAGTAATTTCACTGCTTCTACTCATATGAGCATAACTGTTGAGTGATTTAAGTTTAGAAATAAGCAAGGCATGCCAATTATTTAAACAGAAGCAAATTTTTACATTAAATACCAGGCATATTGCTACTATACAATATTTCAAGGGTATCAACAATCACATATTTTACATGATGACTCTGGAAAATTCCAGCTTGTAATAAAACCCTAAACTATCAAAGAGACAAAGGAACTTTTGGCTGGGTGTGCCATTCAAATAGCAACAAGGCATGTAATGTTCTGCTCTCTTAATTTAAGTTTTATTTTTCTTAGCTAGAAACTTCAGTTTTCCACAAATGGCATTAAAACTTTCATTCTCCTACCAAAAAGGAAGTTTGCCTACCACACAAATTTTACCATTATCTGGCTTTTATTTCAGAGGATTAAAAAGCAGCACAGAAGATCAGCAACGATAGCCTTGTTCTCTTCAACCTTAGTGAATCAAGTTCACTGGAGGTGAAGCAGTGGAATTATCAGTACAAGTGGCTGTGTCATCAAAGCTTTCTCAGAGGTAGTGTATGGAAATACCTAAACAAACAGAAGCATAAAAGCTGTCTCTATATGAAAGGGCTCTCCCAAGGTTTTTCATTAAAACAATTCCAATTGCAGTTTCACGATGCAGCATTATATTATGTGAGAAATATAAAATCTTGACATTTTTCTAAATGTGAGTGGGTTAAAGAACCTCTCCACGCTACAGTGAGCCTGAGAATTTCCAGCAGCTGATGAAGACCAGTTGACCACCTGATACTTTTTCAGCAGGGTGATAAAATTAAAGGATTGCTTTGATTTGCTTGAAGGATTACTTTCTATAGTTAATTGTTTAAAGTGCACAATCTTACGAAAGGGAAAAATATCAAGAAGGTTAATGTAGAGTGAGCTAATTGCAAGCTGATTACATTGTGCAAAGGAAGAGATATTACCTGTGTTACATACCATCACAAGGACGAGCCTATTCTACCCTGCTGCGGCAGCAAACAAGCTGATTTGCTAACAAAGTGGTCAGCTCAGGCACTTGCACAGCATCTCGGTAGGTCCACAGGCGACTGCTTCACATGCAGAGAATCTCAAGCTCCATTTTCCAATCTGATTACACGGCTCCTTATTCCAGCAGCCTTAAACCTTCATGGCAGTTTACCAACATTTTCATCACTTTTTCTTTTACAAATCAAAAGAACTGATAAGCTCTCAGGTACCCGGGATTTCATAGTCGATGGCTGGCAGGCAGCCAGCTTCCCTCACAGCACAACTGTTCCGTGCCACAATGCAAAAAGCACGCTGAATTTAACAGATAGCACAAAACTATTAGAATTTTGCAGTACGTACAAGCAGGCAGCATGTTTCTGTCTCTGCAGATGTTAACAGTTCTGTTCAGTCACATTTATAACATGCCTAGACCCCAAAGAGATGCATTTAAAAAGGGGGAAAAAAAAAGAAAAAGAAAAACCAGAACAAATGAAGACATAGCACTGTCACTAAGTCAATCGCACTACAAAGTGCGCACCCAAGTTACTTCATTGCAGTGCTTCCAAATTACCACAAATTAGAGACAATGCTAAAATCATTTGAAAAAATTAAGAAATAGGAAAAAAATCTTTACGTCAAATGAAACTGTTTGACATAAACTGAAACATTATTTTAACAGGAAAACAAATGCAAAAAAAGGGACACTATTGTGTATTTTTGGCATATGAAATACTTACATAAAGCATTAAAATAGCCACAAGGCATACCTGGGTTTACTTATTCTGTGGCTCAAAAACACCACTTGAAAAATGAAGGAACAAAAATGTGATTCATAGTGGTGAATGCAAAACATCTTTAGAAAATGCTTATGCTGAGGTATATCATGCCATGTCTAAAAATTTGAGGTACACAGGAAGAAATATGAACATATACATGTAAATTTACATATATAAAGGAAATAACAGAATACAGTGACAATTAGAGAAAAAGATTATCTTACAAATTTTATGGATTCCAGCAAAGAGAAATTCAATAAAAAAGCAACAGAGAAGGAAACGTCCTTAATTTTGGTTTTAAAAAAAAACATTAATATTAAACCATTAGGTTTTTACTTATTGCTACTGAGACTTGCTCTCCCATTGAAAAAAATTGTCTATCCGTGTATTATTTGCATAATATCCAAAACAGTCTATATGGAACTAACGTAGCACAAAGTTAATAGTGTAGAAAACAATTCTCCCATGTCCCCCCAAACAAAACATTTTTTTTTTAAATTGGGTGGATCAAACTGAAATCTGAAGAAATTCAACCCATTAAGTATTCCTAAAAGAAGAAACACAATTTTGCGTATCATCACTTTTATCGTAAGGGAATGGGGGCGGAAATGTGGAGAGTAAGACAGTAAGTTATGGAAGGAGGGGGGGAGGAAAAAAAAGTACAACTAAGCTGGTGCAATGGCTCAGTACTCCAGATCACCAGTGCATTGACCCTCTGTATCTCTGAGTCATTAGCTGGAATCCCAGCTCTGCCTTCAGGAGTAGGGATTTGAACTCGCACACCGATGCGGCGCGATTCGGGATCTCGAGCGCGCCAGACAGAGGGGTCATTCTCCTTGGTGCGGAGGAGGCCGGCGGCCCCCGGGGAGGGCAGGGCTGCGTGAGTGACTGTCGCCCGGCACCGGCAGTGGACATGCTGCTGACTCAGGCAGGGACACTGACAGGCACCGCTGCCTCTCCCCATCACTCCTGGACGCAATGGTTTTAGGCCCCTGGTGCTGACAGGTACATGCAAAATTCAGGGGCAGATTATCCACACACACCTCCTTACTCGCTCTGTGCACGCACACACGTGTATTTGTATGTGTGCACCTCTGTGTGCAGCTATACTAATGTTTACATGTATTTATGGAGACATACTGAAACAGGCTAAACTGGCTGCTCTGCAGCCATACGTAGCGCTCAGCACTGACAAAATATTCCTACACCAATTCTTCTCCTTAATATAGCTACAATGGACATATTTATGTGTACACAGAAGCTACATGTGTATCCTGCACAGACCCCAATCACATACATGTAACACCGAGTGCAATTAGCCTTACCTTTAAAATAATAGTCTCTAATTTACATAAAAATTTCCTCTCTGATAAAATACAAACCACATTTTAACCAGCTTCTAATATCAACACATTATTCCCATGAATGATTCCTAGTAAACTGTTTATTACAACTGTAAGGTTTGGGAGGGTTTGCTGCTTGCAAATGCCGGTTGTAGGGTTGCCTTTTTTTCCTCCCACCCCCCTCCTTTTTTTCCCCTCTGATTTATTGGATGGTGAGCAAACCCACTTAAACTATAGTTGTCCATATGAATCACTAATTTTCATGTTTCTAATTAAAATGTAAACAGTGTAATGAAGACATCAAGTTTTTAGGCAAATGTCTCTTCCAGTGCCACTTGGGGTATGGTAATTACTGAAGCAGATCTATGGATGCTCCCGAATCCTCTACAAGTCCAGATTAAAAGCATTACTGCTAAACCTTGCTTTTTACACCAGGGAATTGTGTTCTCTAACCTATTCCCAGTTTGCTTACAGATGCATATCTGTACAAGCCTTTATAAGTAGTCATTAAATAAATAAATAAATAATAGAAATTTATCACATAAATGGAACAGTTTGTAGGAGAAAAACTGTGATTTCATTTAAAATAAAATTTGATTTCACTTCTCAGACTACACATAACTAGCATAGTAAAAGCTCTGCTGAAAACTTATCACCTTAGCGCTTCCTTCAGAAAAAGAAAAATAAATTAGGCATTACTAAGAGAATTTTTTAAAAAGCAAAATTATATTTCCAGCTTGTATTAAAATTCCTATTGTCCCAAAATGCTTGTTTCACAGTCAATTAATTTAAAAACATATTATTCAGGAAAACATTAATAAAAAAGAAATCTATTCACTGAGAAAAAATGTAAATGACCACTGCAAATACAAAATGCTTGATGTGCAGCTGGAAATCTTTTGTCATATTTATTCCAGCCTTTATGTCTATATCTGAAATTTGTCAGATTTTATCCTAAAGCAAATGACCTCTCCTACATTTACCGAAGGAATACAAGTCCTCTCCTGCTTACAATTGTTAATTGAGCCTGTCTGCTACAGCTTCTCTTTCCAAATAAGCCAGGATACTTGTTTTACATATATACTGCCAAGCACTTGAACAGTCTTCTATTTTATTATAATACTGGTTTTCCCCCTCACCCCCCACAAGTCCTTCTGGAAGATTTTTTTTTTTAATGTACAGCAAATAGTTAAAGCTGCAATCCAATAAAGCATCTAAAATGCCTAGTACAAGAAGAGGTTTTTTTTCCCCCCTCCCTTCATGGACTCAAGTCCATATTCTGAGTGGTATAGCCAATTTTCATATTATTTTTACATAAATGCTAGACAAGCATGTCTGCACTGCTAACCTGGATCATGAAGATGAGAGTGCACAGAATGTACGTGTGCATATGTGCATGTGCACGTGCATAAACATTTTAGTGGGTGGTCCACCATTTCAGTTCTATTTTACTAGTAAAGTACTGTATGCAAATATGTGAGTACTTCACAGTAGAATATATATAGGATTTCAGATTACATCAAATCCTAAAACATCTTGTGTCTCAAATCATAAATGTGTTAGCAGAATAAAACAAAACAATGCTCTATTTAGGCATTTCCTTTAAATGCATTGTTCCAGCAAAACCAGATTTAATTAGAGAAACAGCATTTTAAAGGCTATTGCTTTATAACACAGTACTCTTGAAAATGATGGGGGGTTGCAAGTGAAAACACTGCTCTCATTTAGCTCTGTGGTTTAAAAAAAAAAAGGATTACCCTTACACATGCTAAACATTTTTTTTCTTTTTTTTTTTCTTTATTATGGACTGAGACAATGGGGAAATCTTATATCTTCACTGCAGTTCCAAGGCCATACTAATCAGGTGTAATTTTTAATAAACACTGACTGTTTGGTGCTCATTCGAGGTATTTCATTAGGAGGTTATTCATTTAAAATAAATGTTTCAACCACATCAAGCTGTAACCTTTCTTGAAATGTAAATGAATGGTTTAAATGAGAAGATTAATAAAGAAGGGATGTTCCAATTCCAAGCATGGCATGCTATGTATTTTTAAATTTGTCTATGCCAGATGCTGTCAGTCAGAACAAAAAACTGTCCAAGCAGACAATCTGTGCGTCTGAATGTTGATCATGTTGGAAAGTAAAGGGGGAGGGGGGAGAGAGTGTGTCAAGGATTCATGGTCCTTCATCTTTGCAGTAGAGCAAACACGTCTCTCAGTATAACGACAGACAGCTGCTTCCACTTTCTAATGTGCCCTAACTTAGATCACTGAAAGAATTGTCAGCACTCAGAGAAACACACAAAGATAACACAGCCAGCTGCCATGAAGGGGGAAACAGCACAGCTCAGAAGAAATGGGATTTGTTCCATTTGCATGATGCTGGCTCCCTTGGGCCCCTTTCTTTCAAATCCAAAGCACAAAAGACAACACTTAACATATTTGCTTAAAGATGACAACCTCATGTTGATTTCATTTGGATGTAACAGTGTCAGGATTACAGATATAAGAATATATTATATCTGTAACGGAGACTGACAAATGTATCCATCAGTGAAACTGTCTGATTCATCTGCTTATACAGCCATTTTACCATCCCAAGGGTGCCATCTAAGTAGTAACTTTAGAAGACTGAAGGTCTAATTTTATTACACCACATTTCAACCTACTAAACAATATTATTTCTAAAATAGATCATTTTTATTGGAAGTCTCCCTGATGAAAAATCCAGTAGACACGAGAAAATTTATGAACTGTATGGGTCCTTTGAACTCAATATACTGCCCATTTTAAGCAACTTTCCTTACACACAATCAAAACCTAAACCCAGATAATTGAAATTGAATTAAAAACACAGATAATAATGGTGCCTATTTTAATATTACATCATAGTCTACAGTTGTTTGAATGTCTGCTGATTGGCAGTCCATCACTTTTTAGAGTGCTTCTAATTACAGTTCTGTATCTATAAAAGTTTCTCCAACAGAAAACCTATGATTAATTATTTTTCTTCAATATACTTTGACCAGCTACACAACCTAACTTTTGGTTGAGGTTTTCATTGAGGACTCCAAAAGTCACATGGAAATGACTGAAAGCCAAACATGTTCCTCGCAGTATTGTGCTCAGCTGCACAAACAGAAAACCAAACTGAAGGGTACAGATCTGCAAGATCGCCTGTCAGCATAGTTTTATGGACCAGCCTCTTTTTTAATCAGATGAAATAATTAGGCCATGGTCAGACTCCCTCTAGTTTCAAATGCATTACACTGAACTCTCTGATGGCACAAGTATCCCCCCACCATGCCAACACCACCAAATGACTCCGCATAATGCTCCCTACATTAACTGCTTTGTCTAGAGGAACTCGAAACTGCTTGTTGCTATCTGCTGCCACCAAGAACTGCACTGTAATTCACTAGATTGAAGTTGTTTTGTAAAATGGAGTTAACTGCTGTACGTGGAATTTCAGCACAGCAGATGGTTACCAATCATTATTTTCAATTTGTTTAGTTTCAAGCATTGGGCTGTTTGGGAGGAGCAGTAAGCAGGACAGGAATGGAGAGAGCAGCAAGGTTAGATGCACTGGCTTGCAATGCAAGTCATGCTAGATGGCAGAGCATTAAAAGGAGGGAAAAAAAGTCTCTGCTCAGAACTGCAGTAAAGCTAGACAAAAAAAAATTAAAAAACAGGAATGTATATAACCAGATTATATATACAATAATAGAACAAAAAAATGAAGAACACAAAAATTGAAAAGGGGCCAATCTATCATTCTCTGTTCAAGAGTCACCTTACATTTTAAATATTGGAAATGGACTTGAAAGTTTCCAAAGGTAAATTGTCTCTATCCACAATTTGCCATCATACAAATTTGAATCATGCTCTACTATAAGTTGTTCAGTTGTTGAACTGGGAATGGAAAAGGAACCATTTATGGACAAGTGCACATGAGCAGAAATTAAGCTGTAAATATCTGGGCTGGGCCATTATTGTAGTCAAGAAACATCTGGGGCTGAAGCTGAGGCTAGGCCCCACTCCTTTTGTGTTCATGTAATTGCTTGGATGATTTATAACTTAGTGTCTATTAAAATGATTTAAAGAGAGATTTGGAGCCTGAATTTTAAAATCAAGGTGGCTTTGCTGGTGCTTTCATTTGTTCAGGAGTGAAAAAAAAAATCCTTTGCTGTTCTTCTTTCCTGTCCTATGTTTAAGGGGTGCAATGTTGCACCACAAGGACAAAATTCACATTTCTCTAAATTCAGACAAAAGACATAACACATACACTTCCAGTAACCAAAGTCAGTGACCTGTCATTTAGCTTACATTGGACTCGCTTGGTGCTTTAATATTCCCCATGAAAATTGACTTTGAATTATTTTCCCAATAAAACTTTCTTTTTTTTGTTTTAAATCCTATAAACTGTATCAATACATTCACATCATAATCCTTTGTTCCTGCTATTTTGAACCATCCAAGACTCAGTTAGCTCTGCCTGCCACCACAATGCCACAGGTGATGTTGGCAGAGCCTCTCCATCAGGCATCCCACTGGTACCCAGGCACTGTGTCCCTCATGGGGACATTTGTGGCTCTAGGACTTGCTTGCTTCTCCCCACTAACTTCAATACTGCCTGATTTTGTTTTGGCTTTTACAACAAGCTGTAAAAGCCACAGATTTGACAGGGTGGAAGAGAAAGGCTGAGGATATTTGGGTTTGGAGAACAAAAGTAAGGGATAAACTTGGATGATACCAGTCCTCCACTAGCAGTTATCAAAAAAAGAATGTTCCCTCTCAGGCAGAACACCAGGGCCAGTGTCTGACTGTAAACAACTATGTCATCAAAAAATTTGGTTATTTAAGACTGAACAGATACCCTAACTATATTTCCAACCTATTTCCATGACAGTGGAAGGTTATTCTAAGACTATACCTAACCCTGCAGAGATCAGGTTTATAAAGGAGTTGACCATGACACCCTCCAAGCATTACACCTCCTGTTTTCGTTGAGGTTTCAGTATGTTGGGCAGTTTTACTGCAGAGCTCCACCCCACAGCGTGGAATCAAGAACCAAGTTTGCAAACCTGGGAGTGTGCCAAGGCTGAAGTGACACACTAGTGACTGTCTCAGTCCCCTGGGAAAAAGTGGATTAGATGAATCACAAAACAATGTCACAGTTATTTCTCCACTAAGTTAACTGTCTCTTGGTCACAGGTGATGAAGACATAAAAGTTTGACACAGCACTTCCACAGATCGTACTCTGTCTTGGAAATTTTTCCCCTGCATCTCCCTAAACTGCCATTACTCTCAGACTAACAAAAACTTCTTGACATTTTAAAGCAATGAAAAACTTTGGAAATGGGATTGCTTCAATACAGTAACTTACTACCTAAATTTTCCAAACTGTTCACAGGAAGTTGTCAAACTTCCCCAATAAAATCTGGTCTAGTACCACCCATAAAGCAGACACTATACACTTCATAAACCAAACAACTTTTATTTTAATTATTTTTGAAGAAAAAGTTAGGAAATGGGAACTGAGCATAACAAGTTGACCTACAAAATAAACATGAACACAATCTTCCTCCATTTTTATGTTGCACAGAAACGTAGAAACCCAACAATGATGTAAAGCTCTATTGCTCATCACTAAATATATAGCTAAAATGCTGCATTTATGTAATTTCTCAAGCAGAAATTGCCCAGCTTGTACCACTACTAAGAAAAGTTGTCTACACAGTTAATGACACTCAGCAACAAATTTTTCTTCAATATGTATTTCTCCCTAAACATAAAGTCTTAGAACAAAACTAAAGTACAGATTGGGGAATGTCTTTATTCCTGGCATCAAATCCAGGAATACTTGCTTTTCTTTTGTTCTACATGAGGACATCTAAGGAAAATTCAAAGCATACCATCAGATTAATTTGAATCATTGAAAACCTGATTGCTAATAGTGATATACTAAAGTAGAGAATCACAGTGAACTGGAGAACAAGTATGACTCCACATGAAGATCAACATTAGTAACATTAATCTATAGGAGAATAAAAAGCTGTAATATGGCATCTCACAAAAGAAAAGGCTTGAGCAATGGAACCTATGCAACTGGAGTAGAATTAACTGGGTTCAATCCCATGTGGATTATTTATTATCCAGATTTTAGTACATAAGGAATTTCAGTACCTAACTGTGGAAGCCTCAATTGCTCTCTGCACTGGCTTCCGTTGTCTTTACTACAGCAAAGAGTAGCATATACCTAAAGAAATGTTTGTACCAGGTGAAGAAATATCTGCAAGTCAGCAATATCATGGATTTGAGTCTACTTTAATAAAGATCACCATCAGGTGGGGGGGGGAATAAAGCAAATACAGAAAAATTTTCCAAGATTAAAAAAGAAAAAAGAAAAGGAAATAACTTACTATAGCAAAACTCCAGGAAAATGAGGAATACAGAGATTTTTATTTTTTTTTTTTAATGCAACACAAGCGGAATTCTCTTTGTAGGTACCAGCATTAAAACTTTGTGCAGATGATTGTGTGGGTGAGGGTCTGGCAGAGCAGATTACTGCTGTGCCCTCTAGAGGCTGGATGTCTGGCCAAGGAACTCTTCAGCAGCTACTCAAATACAATGGAAGCTACCAGCACTAGATCTGTAAGTACAGCCTCTTGGTCTTACCCTGCCATTGTAAAACTCCTGTATTTGAAATGCAGTAAACAGAAAAATAGTGAGCTTATAAAACACAGAAAACTGCTATTCTGCATGGTTTTACTGACACCTCTACCATATTTTATGTGCACTAATACACTAAGCATTAATACAGCAAACCAAACCTCTAAAGGATTTCTGTCAAGTATAAATACATGCATAAACACAAGATATAATTGAAAAAGTCTTTGCTTAACAAGCTCATGGGTGCTTTGGCACAGTGCATAAAATGTAGATTTAAAATTTTGAGATAATACAGCAATTCCCATAGTTGAACTTTGGAATCAACATAAGAAAATAAAATCTATTCAACATCAATTCAGTAAGTTACTCTTACTATAAGACAAAGACACATCCCACAAATAACAACAATTAATTTTTTGATCACCTGAGTACTAATGAAGTGTGGATATTTTTAAAGGCAAAAACATCTCAGGGTAAAACTAGGGTCAAATTTTGCATTGGCAGTAAGTAAAAAGCTTCAATATACCTAGATCATACAGTAGTTGAAACACAGTCTACAGAACACTTAATAGCTCAGCCCAACAAACATATCACCAAGTGGAATTTGGTGGAAAAATGCAAATGGATAGATTTTTTTTCATTAAATCATACATTATTTTTTATCCTTATTATGTTACTACTGAGCAAGTATGTCTTATTACAGCTAACTAGGAAACTTTCTTGCCTGAAATCCAGCATTGAACTACCCACACCATTTCACAAATCATACACCAGTAAATTATTTTACAACAAACAGCAATCCCTTCTGAAAATAGTAATCCTGTAAGAAACATGCACATACAAGGTTTCATTTCCTTCAGTGCCTTCTTACCCCATAATGAACATATAAATAGCTATACACTCAGTTTTTTGTTTAAAAATTTAGAAAATATCCCAATTTGATACTGGGGTTTTTTTCTGTTTGATATAGTAAAAAAGAAACACCAGAAGAAAAATATTTATTTTCTCCTCTAAAAGCATAGATAAATGATAAGTTAATACCTTTCATGAAATCTTCATTATTCTAACTACACAATACCTATTTATACTTAATTTTCTTGTAGAAATTACATTATACAACGCGGCATATAATCAGTTCTGAGTGGGGGTAGGAGAGAACCAGTTGTTAACTACGACTAAAATGACCAGTTTTCCAGTGCAGTTGTCTTCTAATTAAATTAAGTGTGAGGCACGGTCATTGAAATGTGCTATAATGACTTGCTTGAAAGTTTTTTCCCTTTGACTTTTTTTTTCCCCTTTGCTTATTAGAATACCTTACACCTTTCAAAACTAGAACAGCGTAGTGGGGTGGGGGGAAGAGAAAAAATGCTTTTGGCAGATGCCATGCCAAGACACGTATTACTCACCATCCTTCCGCCCACAGTCAGGAACGCAGCTCATCTATTTCTTAGCTCCTTCCACTAACTCAAACACTCAGCATTACACCTCAACTGCTATTTCACAAAGACAAGCCTCTTAATGACAAAGTAGGCTGCCATTTTATTAGCAGCAAAATAAATACAGCTGTAGTGCTCAAAGCTGCATCAAGCTACAGTAATGGCTGTATTTACTCTCAGCTGTTAGGCATTACACCCAAAACCAGTTCTGTTCCAGAATAGCTTCCAGCTGAGCATCTCACAATGCCAGTGTACCCAGGAGATGAAATCCAGAGAGCCTGGCAACCCCAGGAGCATGTTAAGGGGGCACAAGTTTCTCCTCACTTTATGGTTAATATTTTCTATAAGATTTGACTTTTTTCCCCTTTTCTGAGAAGAAATAACTTATTGTATCAGGGGTGCTTATCTTTACAATAAACTACTACAGGTCACCTGGTAGAGGACACAACAGATATTAAAGTGTTTATACCTTGCTCTTAGTCAGAAGATAGAATTACCTGTGTGTTGGTAGTGATGTCAGTAAAACCATGCAGAATGGCAGTTTTCTGTGTTTTAGAAGCTCACTATTTTTCTGTTTACTGCATTTCAAATACAAAAGAGTTTCACAGTGGCAGGGTAAGACCAAGAGGCTGAGAACGAAGAGGGGGGTGCTGGGGCATGCAGGCAGGCAGAGAGAAGAAGGCATAGAACGGCTTTGAAAAGCCAGGAAGGAGAGATTCTATTTCTCTGCAATGGGTTTGTATCAGCCAGGCTTAAATAATGGTATTGCAAATTAAGGCCCAGGGGAATTTGGAGCATACAAGTAAGCTTTTGTTCTCCAAACCCCAAAAGGTATGTGGGAGATTTGGGGGTTTGTTTCCATTTAAATGGCATATGTATTTCTAAACAATAAGTTAAACTTTTTTGCTATTTTTATTGTACAGCCTTGCTGATTCAGTACCTGTTAGGAAAGATAGTATTCCCAACCAATGCAGCAACAACTCTTTCAAGTAAGAATTATCTGTTACTGTACTTATCACTTTCATTTACTTGCCTTCATAACTTCTGAACAAGGAAGAAAGCAACAAATCTAATGTAATAAACCTCACAGGGAGTGGGGGAGGAGGATGGGAGGTGGGGGAAGCAACAGATCGAAAGAAGAGTGTGGGTAAAAGTCATTTGAAGGAATGCAAGCTTTCCAGTGTAAACACAGAAGCTAATTAGTATGTTGTGATTTTAAAACATATTCTGTTATCAGAAAGCAAAATAGAAATCTGTACTAAAAAAAAAATCTTCTGAAGTCTTTAAAGCAGGTGGACAAAAACGTAGGCACACAGTCAATACACCTCCAGTGCCCCCACCCCACACACATGAACAGATACAAAATTGGGTTAGTTTTCTGTAAATAGGCTTAGCTCCTGTAAATATACCTCAGGATTTTAGATGTACTTTTTCATACTGTAAGGTTTCTATATGAAACCAGTTTAATCTAAGTGCTTCTGATTATTATTAGAAACTCATTATTTGAGGACATCTATCTTTACAGTAACTATGCACCATTAAGGAGCACAATGCCCATAATTGTTTAAAAAAGCCATGAGAGGGAGGGGGAAGGGAGAAGGATCAGGAGGAGGGAGAAGATAACTAAGGAAGATTTTGTAATTAGAACAGCATAATATATTTTGCATTTTGTTTCTTGGAATATCTACACAGTAATAAACAGTATAAAGTCTCCTCTGAGCAAAATCACAAATGATTATACCTTTATATATGTATGTATTTATATACATACATATATAAAGGTATATACCTTTATTAATGTATGTATTCTTATACCTTATACCTTTATTAATGTATGTATTATTGTAGACCATATACCTTTATTAACGTATGTATTTTTGTCCTGATGAATTTAAAATGTTTTTACAACCACCAAGAAAAATGAAAAACTCTGTTTCTTCTATCATATCATACAGCATTAATACCTCAAGAGGGAGACTGGAACATTTAAGAAGTGCAAATAAAGCTAATGCCTACCATTTTCTAGGGAAATTCCTTATAACACCTAGCTTCTGAAATTTGCTGCACACCTGCATATCCAAAGTCAATAGAAATTGCAGGGACTCAGTGCTTCTGATAACCAAGCACCCAAAAATGGAAAGCTGAATTACACTTTCTGAGATGCAATACTATTTGTGATGTTATCTCAGCCACTCAGACCCTTCAAGCTCAAACTGCAGCTGTTGTAATGCTCTGAAACAGAGGAACAGTCACTTTAGCCAAAAAGGACTTGCCTGTCATGAATGAAAGTAGTGAATGCTACAATTTCTAAGCAGATGACATCCTGGGAAGTGGGGGTGGAGTGGTGTTTGCTAATTACTCAATAACAAAACATCTTTCCTTAATGCTGAAAATTATTACTCCAAATAAATACTAGTGTCAATTTGTTATTCTGTACCGTATGGATAACATATTATAACTGTATTATAACTGAACATTTCTAACTAGTGAGAACTTTAAAACTGTCATGTATTAAGGCACTGTTTATTAACAGTCTCTATAAGCACACTATGAGATATATTTTACCTACAGCTCATAGTGAGATGTATTTTACCTACATCTAACTTTAAAAAACAAAGGCTTCTGATATTTATTGAACCATGTGTTTCAACAAATATGTTCTCCGCATATTAAGGTGTGCCTTTGATATGACTGCCACACTGACAAATGCTAGGGGCTGAATAATGACAAGTGCCTCATACCCCTCATTACATTGGGTTTACTGGCATTAATCTGAATAACATTGCTTGATACGATGACCATAGTTACCTATCACAGTTCATGTTACCACTAAAGTTTTTAAAGTGTAAGTGGAAAAGTAAATCAGTTTTGTGGTATAAAGAATGCCTACACAGGACAGGAGTATGTAATGCAATGAATGAAAGCCAAAGAATAAAATGAAAATCAATGATTAAGAAAGGTTAATTGCAGCATGAACAGTTTCCAAAATATATCTATTACTGCTTTTATTGAAGGCAAAGAGCAAGAAATAAAAAATTATCAGAAATTCTATGAACACATGAAAAATTATTATCTTTAAAATTAAATATCTGCTTATTTATTGTACGCTCAATACAGTACCACTATAGTTATGAAGTTAATATAAAGCCTTATGATATAAAGACCTAACATCAGTAAACACAAAACCTCCTAATTTTCTAAATCAAATGTTCATTTATTTGAAGAGCTAATAAATTTATAGTCTTCTTCCATATTAAAAATAACAGAATGTTTATGGTTTAAATTGATGATGTTTAAACCCAACAGTTCTCTGACTGAATGGAGATAGTTCGCAAATTATCACAGGTGACTTTAAGTCTGTATTTTTATAAAAAGCACAGACTATTTTAATTTCTCTACTTTTATCATGCGGATATATACTATATTCTATCTACTATGCTTAAATATTTTCAGCAAACTCTATATGTATATTAAGTAAAACAATTTCATTTAAGGCAAAAAAAATTAATAAAAACGTTGTACAAACTGAGTTTTCATATAGCCACATTGCACTGTTATTTTAGAGCTGCAAGGGGAAACAGAATTATACGCACATACTAAGAGTGTATTTCTACAATACTGTATCTAGTCATGTGGTCCACAAATGCCAACAACAAGGGACTGAAAATAGGATCAATTCTTTTCTTTCTCAGAAACAATCTTGTAAGCATCTGAGTTCCCAAAGACATAAAAGAATAGTTACTTTTCTGAGATCTTTTGATATTGCTCTTCATGGTGGAGCTATCCACAAGTGATGGGAAAGATCTCTTTTGAAAGTAAACGGTGCTCCTTCAAATGTGTTCAGAAACATCTTTGCTGTTCCTTTCTCTGTTTCTCAAGTTTAACTTGAAAAGGATGCTTGATTTTTTAAAATTTGGTTTAGGTATCACAATGGGATACCTAATATCAGTCGGTGCTCGCAAACCTTATTCTTCCAGCATAGAATCTAGCTGTTTCTTTCTCTGTGTCAACACAGGAGGCTGAAGTAATCAGACAGGTCTAAAGAACACAGAGGATGTTAACCTGCACTTTCTCAGAATCTGTGATGAGTAGGCTCATACTTTCAACATGACCACACTGAGCCATAAGGCATATAAATAGCTACTTTCACCTAAAAGCACAGCTATCACAGCAGTTTGTACAGTAGGCCTATCAGTTCTTAATATTTTAAACGTCAATATTGATACTATTGTCATGGATTCATAATTTCTGCATATCATTTTATCATTCCCATCCACCCTCTGCTGTCATTCAGCAATATAAAGTAATTTTTGGCTCTTCCCCTCACCAGCAGACAAGCACACAAAATCAGTTGTACTGTCTAGGAATATCTTTGCAACACTACAGATTTAAGTTTTATTAAGTGATAATTCAAGATCACTGTATAAATGCTTTTTAATTAATGACTTGCTTCTATGCTAGAATGGAGGAGACAAATGAAAATACAGATGCTATTTCTAACATATTAAAAGGCAAACAGCTGTTATTCTAAATCAGGTAAAAAACCCCCAAAACATCTTAAATGAAAGCATGCAGATACATTCCTGCCGCATACCCCTGTGACCCACCAGGTTCAGTCCTTTCTCCCATCTCCTCTCAATATTCATTTACAAATTCCCTTCAGATTAGTAGGAGTTACGCAAACATGCCTTCATGTGTCCCTTAAGCATTTCATCACACTGAAGAAGAGAAACAAAAAGTTCAATTTTGACCTGTATCAGAAAATCATTCATTCAGATCCTGCTTAATTAGATGTGAGACCGCTATCTTAGTTCATGAAGTTTGACCACAGTATGGTCTTGCTGCTAAAGTATTAATGCATGTAAGATACATATTACTCAAACAAAGTTATCATCACCAATCTATAACCAGCGTGACACATGCATACATTCTAAAATATCACACAAAATAAACTGTGGCATACATCTTCATACATTGAGCAATTCATCTATAGAAGATGACCCACATGCTTTAACAAAGAGTACAGAACAGATTAAAAGTAGAATACAGAAGGGTTAAAAACAGACTACAGAAAGTCCGGGTAATACATGATTTCAAGGAATCAGGGAAAAAAACGTACTTACATCACCAAAATTTATAATCATATCAAAATAATCTCAGCATTTTGTCCACATACCTTTCAGGCTATTTGAAATTTAACTAACAATATGCTAGCAGTAGCTACATTATAAAAGAACTGAAAAAAGAGTTTCTCAGTTGCAGTTAAATAATGACTGGCAATTGCTATTTCAGTATTTCATGGCATATCAGACTACACACTTAATAGACTATTATAGAAAAAAAAATTAAAATTAGCCAGTGGCATGACAGTCATCTGTAGCTGCATTATTTTTAATTACAGCCAAGATACATGAAACTTTGTCCCCTCTGCAGAAAAAATGGTTTAAAGAACAAAGTTTTAGTCCATTATTCAAATAACGTATGGCTGTTCTTTCTATTGTACAAATACAATAGCTTTTGTAGTAAGGAGTGTTGCTTATATGATTAAAGAGATAGTTGAGTGTTATGATATGTTTGACAGGTACCGTTCCACGCACTATCGGAACAGACACACAATACTGTTATTAACATTCTGTGTGTGCCGATACCTCATAGCAACAGAGCTCGGCAAAACGAAAGCAGAGACTCCACGTTTTCATCACTGCAGACATCTCCGTATGCCCTCAATCAGTGGTGCTTTCTGCAGATTACACACTTTTGTATTCATCCCATTCTCAAACTGACCTGTCAAAGCCCAATCTCTCCCCAGTTTCTCAAGATTTTGGTAACCAAGACTGACCAGCTATTTTTCTTTCCATTTTCACTCACTTGTCACACAGCAGGGCCAACCCCAACAGGTATTTAGAAGCAACAGTAGTGAAGTCCACTTGTGCTTAGTAGATTGCTGCAAATACAAATTATCTTCCAAGAAACATAATATATATATATGCATTTTCTTTAACATGCCAATTGAGGGGATGGCAGGTAGAATTATTAAGGTCTGAAAGACTTAGGTTTCCTTTGACCTCCATTACACCTCCAGTGCAGGATTCCCTGCTCCTTGAAGGGTAAGACTGTATTTGTTGAACCTACAGTAACATCTGGCAAGTGGTTGTCTCTGTTTCTCTCTATTAGCTACCATCCTTTAAAGGAATACTGTTTCATTAGTTTCATTAAGAGAGATCTATATGTTGTTTTGATTGAGAGATTTCTTTTTTTTCTTTTACTTTTTTTTTTCTTTTGTTTATTTTAGAAAAAATAAAAAACTGAATGATCTTAAGGAATTTTCTTTATACGCACATTTCTCACACACTCTATAAAAATATCATTGACATAGGGTGAAAAGGTCGCATACCTCACTGAAATGGAGCCAAGTACTCCCGTAAGGTTTTTTTTCACCTGGAAAATATTCCTGTAACTAATTCTATGTATTGGATTTTTTTAATTATTATTTTAGCATCAACAAAAAAAAAAAAAAAAAAAAAGAAAAAAACCACCAAAACAAAACAAAACAAAAAAAAACCCTCTGGGCCTTTTCCCAGCTGAGAGTTCCCTGAAGTCATCTTTCCCATAAGGAAGATAAGTTTTCACTTAGAGGATAGCATCTCTAGCAGCAAGATTTTAATACTCTGCAACAATATCAGGGATACGCAATCCTGAATTTACCGCTCTTCAAATTGCTTTTATAGCTATACTATTCATTTCGGATCAGATGCTTATCTAAAATTCCATACATCCATAATATCTAATTTAAAACAGCTTCCAATGAGTCAAAGAATAGTACTGAAAAAAAAAAAAAAAAAAAAAAAGACAAGCCACCACAACCAAAACAAACAAAAAAGCCACCATGGTCCAGATTCTGGGAACTGTACATTATTTTATCTTTTCAAAGCTAAATATTTTTTACACCACTTAAGGATTGGGCCCAATAGGCACAATTCCACTTCAAACTTCATTTTTTTCACCTCCATAGTACTGCTTCGTATCTGCTCTGTTACTAACACATGAGAATTTCTAATTAGCTTATTCCAAATTATTTTTACAGTTATTTTTATGTCTTATCAATAACTGAGGAGGAAAAAAATGTGCTGATTTATCAATTAATCAAGCTTTATGGACATACGATATTCCTCAATACTTTAGAAATGTCTGCAGAACAATTTCCTCCAATCATAAGATCAATGAATCAATGTAAAACCCCAGTAATTAAATTTATAAACTTAGTATCAATACATCTAGCACTTTATGAAAGTATTGTGTGAAGTTTTTTCTGTTAATGGATATATTGATTGAGGGCAAAGAGCCAAATATTTCTATTATTAGATCTGGGGATGCAAGATCAAAACTCAGTCTGTCATAAACAACATACAAATGTTTCATATAGACAGATCTCATGCTGATTTTGTACCATTAAACCCACTCCTAACAAGCAGATAAGCCTATTAATTGATGATTAGGACTACAGAAAGATAAGTCATCATATTCAGTGCTTCATGTATGCATTCATTGAATAAACTTATTGACAGGAACCATACAGAATAATTCTCCTCTAGGAGTTATATTTTAAAAAGAAACTGAGCATCTAAACAACAGCAGATTCCAAACCTAGTTCATGCAGCATAAAATAGCCTTATTAAATTTTTAAACTAAAGCTTTGTATTTTGAAAATGATTCTCTCTCCATTGTATATAGCAGTTATTAATAGACAGGTGAAAAATAAAGCCCAAAGACGACACATCTAATAAGAGGCGTAATAGAAACAAAACTAAGAAAACAAAAACACCCTCCAAGTATTCTGAAGATCAATTTTTAAAGGGTTAGTATACAAACTATTCTGGAATATATTTTTAGTTGCTATCCCTTACTATATACACATAAGCAAGTAGGGCACAAAAGTTCATTAAGTACCATTTTTTAATTATAAGAAATAAAAGTAGTAGGGCTTCTTATTTCAAGAAAATAAACCACAAAAAGTGTTTGGCTAGGCTTAACTATAAAAAAGCTTAAAGAACAGCTAATGACATAAGACTAGTCATTTTTTCCCATTAACTGTATGATGCAAATATCAATAACAATACAACCTTAATATTTTTAAAATGCTGATACAATAAGCAAAATTCCTGTACTTTCACAATGTTCAATAAACAAAAACAATTCGAGCTAATAGTGAAGGTATCTTAATATGATGGGAGGAAATAACAACAAAACCTCCAAACCCACCAGATTCATGTAGGAGTCACATCCTGTTACAAACATCAAACAACAATGAGCCTTTATTACCATGCTATGATTCCTTCATTTCAAACATGATTAATTAGCAACTATAACACTCACCAAAACTCCCACCACGCTGCTGTTTGCTGCCTATTTTCAAATGGGTCTCTATCAAGTATTCATAAGCAGTGTTATCTTATTTACGACACTGAAGAAAAGAAGTCAAAGCATCCTGCTTTAAGGAAGATTTCACTCATACTCTAGCCAAAAAAATAAAAAGCACAGAGAAGAAAACAGAAACCCAACAACCAAACACCAAACCCTTGCTTCAAAGGGATTCCTTTATAATCCAAACACAAACCTTATGCAAAATGAAAAACTTTTTGGTGAAGTTGCTACACAATTTAGATGGTTGAAAATAGAGAAAGATAAAACATCAGTTTTAGACTTTGTTTTGGTCTTTTTTTTTTTACTTGAAATCTCAACTTTACATTCAATTTGAAATACACTGCTCCTGTTGAGAATGAACGCATGGTTCATGTGCTAAAAATGGATGGAAAAAGAAAATCAGAAGGGGAAGAGACACTTAGCGGTACTCTTAACATGTTTTAAATTGTGCTAACAAATACCTTTAAATGTACCTTACTTGCTATAAACATTACTTTGGCAGTAAAAGAAACTTTGCTTCACAGGGATGAGAGGTGGAAACTGAGATTACAAATAGAAGAAGACGAAACAAGACTGAGAGGAGAGGAAAAAAATTGCCTTCTCAAGCAGAACTCTATAAATACCATCAGAAAGACAACAAAAAAAGGTTCCATTTGGAAGCAACAGATGTATTCCTAAGCAAGAAAATATCCCCGACGAAATAATGCAGAGAGTCATACAGACATGATCTTTAGAAGCCTGAAAAGAAATTGCCTGTGTGGCAAAGCTAAAGTTTCCATGTGAAAATAAAAACAAGGTAGAAGATCCAATACCTCCTTAGTTTACCAGCTCTTATATCAGAGATACTTGATGATTTTGTCACGCCCAGAGCAGAGCAATTTTTAAGTGCAAATCAGTCCTACTCTCTCCAGCTTTCTCAATTTTATAAATTTGGCATCAGAAACATCAAAGCAGCTTCCACTTCGGACCTAACTTTTAGAGGATCAATGTGACAAGTCACTGCTTGATAGATGTTTCTCTTGATAAACGACTTGTTCAAAAGAGACATTGTAGCTTTCATTTCCTGACCACAACACACTTTTAATTTGCAACAGCAGAGCTGCTCGAGTGTGACTAGTTCCCACTTCCCAGTCTTTCAGGACTGTGGCACTGTCAGGCCACATGCACGGGCAAAACAAAAACTCCAAAAGAGATAAATTTGCAGAAAGAATTTTAGCAAAACTTTTCCTCAAACAGGAACCTGATTATATTTGATTTCTCCTAACAGTGGGCTCTTAAACACCCCCTCCCAATCATCCTCAATCCTTAACATTTTTAGGGAAGCGAGAAAAGAGAGAACTCATATTGAAAATATATACTTAAACACCATAGAATATATATAGCTGCCTAATAGTATCATGTTTATTATACATACATATATCACTGCTACTATAATTATTATTATTATCTGGGAATTGCATTTAACAGTCCAAACCATCCACACCATCCAATTTCAGCTCTCAGCGTACTGTCCGATTCCCGATTTAAAATTTATAAATGTAATATCCTCCTCATCACAAGCAGCAGTCCAATCTGCTCTGAATATATATTACAGCTTTAACATCACAGAGGGAAATCTCCCATCTGGCAATCACATTTGCTCCAACAGCTCTAGGAAAAAAAAAAAAAAAAAAAAGCTCCGCTCTCGCTTGCTTGCTCTTCTCCTTAAAACATTTCTCAGAGCAAATTATGTGCATCTAAAATAAACAGTTGCCTTATTGATCGTTCCAAAGTCAACAAGTTCTAAATGCAAAATGCAATCAGATCATTTCCATCATATATCACCTGGGATATGTTTAGCAATACAGTCACCTACAACACCAAAATAGGAGTGTACATTGTGCAACTGTCTCTCTATTTCTTTCTTGCATTCAGATATGTTATTACGAGAGATCATCAGCCACACACGGCAGACCTCCCCTTATCCCAAACACACACACACACGCACACTCTCTCTCTTTCCTAGGGTCTCTCTCCATCCTTATTCGTTACTATCACACACAATTAAAAGTGAACATACCCCCTTTTTGGTAGCACAAAACAGACTAATAGTCACTTTTGTTGTTACTTCCTTAGCCTCAACTGCATACCTAGAGGTGCATCTACTGAACCACAAGGAGCTCTATTGAAATTCCCCGTGCTCCATTTTATCTGACTTTTTTGGAGGAAGGGGCAGCACGGGGGTCTGGAGAGTGACCATTAAAACAGAGCCAGTTTCAGCACCTGATTATTTCATTCTGTTAAGCACTGAGAGCAGAGCAGTGTGAACCAGACACTTGTAAAATGAGCATAAAATACTCCTTATTAAATCGTATTAAGCATTTGGCCACAACAGTAATTTTGTTTGTTTACATGCAAAACATTCCCTCACCCCACATCAGTTAGAATCTCTAGCAGCTGATTACACTGAAAGTAAGAGAGGGAAAAGCAGCTGGAGTTTAAACAACTACTAAAAAAATATTCGTTTGCAAAAGTAAAAGATGCATTTTAGGCATGTATGCACGAGCACATAAATGTGTAGGTGTATATATTCACTGCTACACGTTTTTGCCCTCTCCACTCGCCGAGTTTTACTTATTTACATACCATTGGAGTTCAGTGGTGTGTATAGTGCACTGCTGGTAACATGCAACTTCAGGTTTTACAACTGAGATCAATACAATGGACAAAACTAATGCCATAATCGAAGCACAAACGATAAACAAATGATAGCAAGAGAAAAAAATGCTTATATATACACAAGAAAATATACTACTAAACATTAGGTATTTCTTACAAAATATTTGCATGCAGAGTCCTCGGTGCGTTATCATGCTATTTAAATTTGTCTTTGCTATTTAGATGCAAAGGAAGTAGATCCCAAAACGGACATACCATAAACACTGGTGCTACTGATCATTTCTTGCGGGCAGCACAAAAAGCTGAATTGGATTTTTCACAAGCAGGAATTCCAAAGGTTGCTTTTCATTAAAGCCACTTTTCCTCTCAGCTATCAAATGTCACTGCCTTGAAACGTGGGCCCTTTCGTCAGGTATTCATTTAACCTACATGCATATAATTAAGTGGGAAAGCAACATCAACAAAAAGGGGATCTCAGATCACAAGAGAAGAAAGAAAGGGGGAAAAAAAGCACATGACCAGGAATGCAAGTCCATGTCAATTTCACTCACTCCCATTGAAACTAACAAGAGCTCCAGGGAGGATAGTAATAGGATCAGTGGATTGTATATACCATTAAATTATACATCTTTCTCTCCCTCCTGAGCCAACAATACGCCCACCACGCTGTACCCCCTCCAAGATGATGTGCTTACATTTTACTGCAACAGCTCCTCTGACACATTCGTGCCCCCACCCCCCCACCCCAGCCAAGACACAGCAATTTAAACCTAACTTTTGTTCTGCGAGATTCTTATTTGCACTTATTTGGTCAGAAGTTAGTTGCCTCAATGTCCAGACCCGCGTTACCTGCAGTTTATTATTTTCAAAGCAACTTAAAAATAAATCCAATTAAGAGGAGGAGGAGGAGGTGGGGAGGGAGCTTGCAATCGCGAACTCTTAATCTGCCTACTATTGTTGGCAATGATCAAGGAGGAAAAACCATGCACAGCGATTGTATATCTGTACTTTCCAGACTACGATCAGGCAAGCAGACCGGAGTACTTAGTATCAGAAAACGACCGCAAATTAGGCAAAATATTTAGGGCACGAACAGGCAATTAATACACGGCTGTGTCGGAGATCTTTAAGATTTAATAAAATTTAAAACGATGGTAGGGAGACTGGGGGGGGGGGGAGGGAAAAAAAAAAAAGATCCTCTTACCTGGAGATTTGGTACAAGAACCCGATAGGTTAGAGTAGCATCGATCCGATGTGTTTGCTGATGAATGGGGGCTCGGGTTAAGTGAAGGTGCCTATGATTTGAAATCATTCCAAGTTTTTGAAGGGAAGACTGACTGCAGCCTCTGCCATGTTGGAATTTCAAACCCAAAACAGCTGCTTTGCAAGGAGCCAGCATGCCAGCAGCTGGACGCCTGCGCAGAGCGCCGCCGAGCCAAATTCAAATCACTTTCACGCGAAGAGCCAAAGATCAGTTTTCAAAGGGGGAGCGGCGCGGGGGGCGGGGGCGCTCCGCGGTCCTGCGCGCCGGGGCCGCCGCTTCCCGCGGGGGCCGGCGGGGTGTCCGCGCCGCGGCTCCGCTCCCTCTCCCCGGGGCGGCGGGACGGGGGCAGCGGGCAGCGGGCTCCCTCCGCGGCGGCAGCGGCGGCGGCGGGGCTGCCCTCGGCGGGGCCGGGGCCTAGCGGTAGCCCGCGGCCGCGGGGCAGGCGGGCGGGCTCCGGCGGCGGAGATTGCCCCCGGCCGCGGCCACCTCCGCTTCGCCGCGGCCGCCCCGCGTCTGCCCGCCTGGGGCCGGTGGGGTGTCCTGGCTCGACCGGCAGCGGCCTGCGCGGCTGCCCGGGCCGGCAGCTCCTGCGCCGCGTCCCCGGGCGGGCGGGCGGCGTCGGGGCTCGCCGGTCGCCACCGCCTGCCGCCCGAGGAAAATGGCCGGAGTGGAAGTGCCGTCCCGGCCCGAGCGGCAGCGGCGGGGCCGCGCAGCCGTGCCCCGGCCCCGCGCTGCTCCCGGCGAGCCCCGGCCGCTGCCCGCCGGAGCCCGGCTGCTAGCAGCCGCGGTGAGGCAATCCCGGTAGCCGGCAATGGCTGAGGGGCCCCGGCAGCCACACCTCCCTCTCCCCGCACTTCCCAGCCCGGCTCGGCGGGGGATGGCAGGGAGCCAGCTCAGCTACCCCGGCCCACAGCTGCCGGGGACTCCCCTTGCATCAGAGGGATTCCCCGGGGGGGCTGTTAGACGGGCTTTACGGCCGCCTCACGCTGGCAGGGAGGGCGTGCGGTGGCCGTGCGGCAGGCACAGAGCGGGCCCTGCCTCTCGCACACGGGGCTCCCCGTGCGCCGGGGCTCCCCAGCACCCCGCTCCATCCCGCACACAGCTGCGCGCCCGCTGCCCTGTCACCGCAGCTGGGGAAAGGGGAGTGAGGAGAGCTTCCCACGAGACAGATCCACGTTCCTGGGCTTGCATCTGATGGGACTAGCAGAGCATTTTTACCTTCTAACGGGGAAGAAGCCGCGCTGTCCGGATGCTGTTCCTGGGCTTTGGTTCAGAGTCCTGGAGTGGTTTCACTTCCTCTCTTCCTTGTCCTGCTGTGGAGTTAAGGATGGCTTCGGAGGATTGTCTGGCCGTCCTGCATATAGAGGAGACTGATTACATTTTCTTAGTAAAAATGGAAGATGTAAGAGGCAGTTAAGGCGCTGGAGGAGGCAGAGGAGACCAGTCCCAGGGGATTAGCATCTGGAGGAGTGGGAATAGGCTCGTTTCCCGTCTGTTTCCCTTTGCAGTAATACAGTAGGCCTAAATAAAACTCTGAACTAGTTGCCAGCAGAAGCTGCTGTGAGCCATCAGCCAGTCCCTATCCTACCCGGGTAATGGAGAAGGAAAAGAAAGAACAGGAAGGCCTGTCTGGTTGATGTTGTCCATGCAGTGATTTAGTTAATCCAAAATGATTTTTACCTGCTGGTGAAAATAGGCACCTTTCACACTTTTGGAAAGCCGTAGCCAGCCTGTGTGAAAAAACTGTGCCTAAAGATTTGAAATAAAAAGAGCAAAAGGGCTAGACAGACTTCTGCTTATTACGAATATGGAAGGTGTTCCTGGCTCACTTGGGACAGCTGGGGGTAACTCTAGTTACTTCTACAGGAGGAGAGCACTGCCAGTGGAATAACAAAAGTGTCCTGAAACAAGGAGCTGGTTTGGAGCAGATACTGCTTTTGCTTCCCAGTATGTCCCAGGTGTAACAAAACATACACAGGAAAACATGGTTAAACTGAATTTTGGGATGTAGAGAGCTATTTTTAGAACTGGCAACATAGCTATAGCAACAGGAGTCTATTGAAATAGCTTTAGACAGCTGTCCAGAGCAGCCAGCAGGCAACACCCAGCCACAGCACCCGCTGTGGCCCAGTCTGCACCATGCTCTTCTGACGCCTTTTCCCTGCCCTCAGCATCGGGTGGCTCTGAGCAACGGGCCCAGAGCCTGGGTCAGCCCATTGCCTGTGCCCACAGCTGCTCATTGTCCCTTCTACAAGAGCTTGTGGGTATTAAACAGCCGCCTTGGCAAGCAGACAACTGCTCCAAATGCAGGCAACACATCAGTAGCCTCTGGTATTCTCTAATTTGAACCACCTACACAAGTTACATCTAGAAGTCTCTGATGCTGAAATCTGCAGCACAGCATATTGCCTCTGCTGGTGTTGCCAGTCATCATAATCCCAAGGTCACGAGCTTGGTCTAAAAATCATATTTTTAAAAACATAAAAAATATTTTTTTGTCTTTACTACTTTATGCATCTAAATTCTTTTCCTATTGTTTTTTCATGGCGCTATGCATTTTTCTCTCAAGAGAAAGATGAGGCTCTTGCTCTGTTACAGAGCTCTGTGACTTGTGTCCATAGGAAAACAACAACTTGCAATTACCATAAGGCATTAGTCAATAAACACAAGTGCTTTCTAAACTTTTTAACCAATAAAGAATGTATTTAACAATCTTTGTTGTTTTCATTTTTTTTTACCTTTTTTTTTCCTTCAGGCTTCTCCTGCCACATTAAAATAGCACAAATTGAAACAATGGGCATGCAGCATATGTTTGTATGGGCTGACATTCATCTCTGCGCAGAAGGTCAACATAAGACTTATATACTATATTAAGTTCTTATTTTGAGGTGTGAATTAGGATGAAGTGAAGACCTTGTTGGGCTCCTCTGTACATGGATAAATTCCACTGTTTGTATAAAATGACACCAGTCCTGATCCTTCTGAATGGGAAATTCTCATAGACTTTGCAACTGGGAATGTTTCTTGGAGCCTATTTCAACATCTAGGTGAAATGTTTACAATGAAATTCAAAACCACATAAAACTTGCCTGGTTTCAGGTTTTGTTACAAACTCTGAACTCGGACCAGATTCTCTGAAAGGTTCACAGACCTTTTCAGCAAATCTAGATTAATAACATTTAAACCAAGCGAATTGTGGAAACAAAACAAAAATCACAGAAAACAAAGAATAAAACCATCTAATTATGTTCCTATGGGATGTTGATGTGATACATGTGAACTTTGTAGTTTCCACTCAATAGGTCTAGTAAAGGCTTTTAAGAATTATAACAAAAACAACAGTGTTCAGTGATATATTCTTTAGTGAATTTAAACTAATTATATTGATTTTATTTGTAAATTAAAGCAAGTTTTCAAAATGGCAGACAATGTCTGGGTTCTTTTAATGCTGAAAATTGGCAGCACCTGTACCCTCCTCGTGTGCTGGAAGTTCAGACCTCCAGGGCAGGGCCTCCTGCCTGTACCTCTCCCTCTGTGCTGGGGAATCCTTCCTAGTCTCCCACTCTCAGACCTCATGTGGGGCAGCCACAGCTGTCATTGCATACTAGGATGTGCTGCAATAAACAGGCTGCAAGGGCTCTTTTTTGGAATTTTGGTCACTGATGGCTGCATGTATTAATTTATTCCTTAGTGAGGAGCACAATCTGTTTAAGAGCTCAGGCAACTCAAATCAGATGTTTATACCACCTGGATTCCCACTGAGCAGCTGAGGTGCCTCCATGTCCCCCATGCTTGGACTTTTCCAGAATTTGTGTGGCAGGATAGCCCCTCCTGGGCCTCCTTTCTCTCTCTGACTGGAGTGGTCATCATACTGAACTCCAGTCTCTGCAACTCAAGGTTCACTTCTGCCTTTTCAGACCACAGTCTTGTGTGTCAGCTTGAGTTTAATGCCTGCCTGAGCTACTTGGAGCTCAGATTCCAAGAGGCAATGAAACCTGTGTAGACCCTAAAGTATTTCTAATTATAGATCAGAAGTAATTTTCTCTTTTTTGCATGCTAACATCTAACATTTAGATGAACTAACACCCTATAGAAGTTTCATAGCAAAAAATGGGATAATGGTAAAACACAGAGGTAATACATTCCAAATGTATTACTTCTAGGTTCTTCCCAGGAGATTGCAAAGGATGAAATCCCTTCTAGCCATGCTGCTGATCTGCACAGTTTCACTTCAAACACTTCCAAGCCTTAGTTCCATGACTAAGCCAGAAATGCATAAAGACTTCCTGGACCCCTTAACACACAGCCTGCTGGTTTAGGTACAAAACAAAACATCACTTGATCTCTCAAACTAAAAGGGGGTATGCTCAGATTAGATATTAGGAAGAAGTATTTTACTGTGAAGAAATAGGCACTGGAATGGATCACCAAGAAAAGCTGTGGATGCCTCATTCCCAGAGGTGTTCAAGGCCATGCTTGGTGAGGCTTTGAGTAAGCACTTCTAGTGGGAGGTGTAGGGACACCCCATGGCACGGGAATTGGAGCTAGACAAACTTTTAGATCCTTTCCAAAATCACTCTGATTCTATGATCATAGGCCATGTTTTGTGTAATTCCTGACTGTATCAGAAAGAAAAAAAATTATATAGAGAACATCTGTCCATAGAGGGACTTTTGCATTTTAGCTATGCCAGTGTAAAAATAGATGACTTCTATGACTTGTAACTACTTTAGGTTAGATTCTGGGGTTTTAAAGAGATAGCATTTCCAATATTTTTGTTCACTTCTTTGTACATTTCCCCTTCTGTATTAATCAATCACCTTGATTTCAGTGAGATTTCTGGACAAACCCTTCACTGGTCATTCTCTACAATCTTGCTGAATATTTGATGCTTTTGGCATCATAAAAGTATTGGTCCTCTGAAGTCACTTCTATTTTCAATTTTAGTCCTGGAGGAGAAGTTATTCACTGTATCTGACAAAAAAATATTAATTTAGCAAGTGCTCTGTATAACAGAGCAATATATAGATGTTTGTCACATAAATATCTGAAAAGACATATGCCTTCTGGCATTTCTTGAATTTTGAGTGCTTAATACTTTTTACCCTGGTCACAAATGCACTTTTACTACAATTTTTCCATTTTTTTAAACCAAGCTTTAATGCAGAAAGTTCCTCTTGGGGAACTCTAGGAAGGAATTGAATGTTTTTAGGGCTTTTGTTCTCTGTCTTTTGTTTTTCACAGTCTGGTTCATTAAGTGCTTAAGAACCACACTAATCCCTGTAGTTTGACTTAACAAATACATTAATAACTTGTTCTCACTTAAAAAACCTTCTCCTTATTTGAACTAGAGGAAGATGAGGTGCCCACACAAGGCCAGAAGAATTCAGAGACATTTAACAGTTCCAACAAGACCAAAACACAAGAATGACAGCTAGGAATACATTCTTCCTCTTTTTCCTGTCTCTAACTCCTCCTTAGCCTTACAAATACTCTCTTTGCCTTGGCGGCAGCATCTTTCTCCCTGATTCCATATCTTAATCGCAGTCCTTCCCATTTGCACCCCTGTCTAATACCAGTCTCATTCATAAGTCCTTGTCCTAAACTATCATCACATTTTATGACCTTTGACTTGTGCCTTTTTCCTGTGTCTGGACACATTTTCTTTTGTTGCTTTTCTTATTTTCACTTTCCTTGATGGTCTCCCTTTTCTGCATTCCGATCAAGCTGCTTCTTATTCCATGTTTTCTGGTGATTTGCAGGAGGAAGACTGAGAACATCTGATGGACACCCTTATTATCTTTATTTCTCTTTAGCACCACTGGCAATTGAAAAGAGAAAACTGAGAGAAGTCCTGCTCATATTTACAAGCCCCAGGAAAGGGTGCACCTACTGCACACAGAATCTTTGAAGAAATGGTAAATGAAATATGCAAACAATTTTACAGAGGCTCAGATTTCTCCAGACTTAGGAAGACTTTCATAGGCTGGTGTGGTGGTAGAGGAATATGCCTTCCCAAGCACCAAGCCAAACTACAAGCTATTAGTCAACAAAATATTTTAAAAATTTCTTAACATGAGCAAACCAGATTTTCCCTCAGTGCATTCTGAGAATCAGCTGACCATATTTGCTGAAGTTTTGAAAAAATAGCCCAAGGCAGATATTTGGCATGAAAATTGCTGCCCAGTTGTTTGTTTGACAAACGAACAAGCAACTGGAAACAGGTTCTTACAATGAAACTTTGACTCTAAATATGCCCCAAGAAAACCCACAATTAATGATTACCAATAACAGAAATGTATTTTACATAATCCTTAATACTTAATGACTTAATTTAGACAGTGTCTAGAAAGAAAAGAAAAAAAATAAACCCCCAACATTTTATCTTGGCGAGTGAGTGGATCAGGGAACAGTAAAAAATCAAATAAAAGTATGCTTGCAATTTTTTTCCCAAGTGCTTTTTCCAAGCCCTTGATATCAAAAAGTCTTTGTATCTCATCTTGGAATGTACGTTAAAATATCTCTAATTTACCCTACAATGGAATCAACTTTAAAATCAAAGGGGAAAAAATTTAGCAGAGCAGTGGACTTGCTCAAAGTCACACACACACATGAAAAAGTTTCCCTAAAAAATTACATGCTATAGGATCTGCATGTCTGATAAAATACCCACAGGGTTTTATTTGCTGTTGCTTTAGAAGCAACTTTTACTTACCTTTTTTTCTTTTAATGTCTAAAATTTCCCTTACTCTTAGACAAATATCCTCCTCTAAGTAACACTCTGACACCATGTTATTGATCTTCACAGTATGAAATTATTTTAATAGTAAAATTAAAACAAGGTTTATGACTTATAATACAATATATATAATAATTAATTATTAATGTTTTAAACATTGCCTTTGGTGTTGATGTGGGTGTATTCAAGACTTGAAATAACTATCAATCTATCTGTGCAGTCATCTCTAAAGCTTTTCATTCTCTACAGGTTTTTAAACAAATGAAATATTTTTTTAATTCTTGCTAGGTATTAATTGTTAAGAATGTCATGTTTATGAGCCTTAATCAAATACCCAAAATAAAATACATTTCCAACATGCAAAAGCACCAGCATTTCAGACAAGTTTATTTTACATTTTTGAAAAAGAAGAAAACACTATTCAAACACCTCTGTTCAGATAACCTGAGCAACACAGCTGTTCTACATATGCTATTCTTCCATTACAAGAAATATTGTCTCACTTAGAATATAAAGAACTTAACAAAGTAAATTAATACTGTTGGGTTTTGTGCTATTAGAAGGAGCATCCTACGCCACTGTGTGTAGTATAACAATTAAATCTTGCTAACTTGTACTTTCTTCTTCTAACTTCCTTAGAAAGATCAAATTTGCTAAATGCACAGCACTGACTGTAGTCAACAAGGCACTTAAGTATGTGCTTAATTTTGTGCACACGAGTAATCATGTTACAGTAAATGGAACTCGAATGCTCAAAGTTAAGCACACACTTAAGTGCTTTGCTGGATCAGGGCCAGAGCATGACAACTTGCAGGTCATTCTTACTGCACAGTAAGACATCACAAACCTTAAAAATCCTGTAGAAACCTTCTCCCCATTTCAAATCAACAATACCAAAAGTAAGGCCAAAAATTAGTAGCTGCTGCATTCTTTTCGTCTGTTACAAGTCACTAAACTGGCAGCAGTACTTAGAGCAAATTACAATAAATTCTCTTAATAAGTATCCATAAAATTACAATTTATTTTAAAGATCATAATTTGTAATTCTATTCTCATAAGACCATTAGACACGTGAGTCTTTTTAATTTTAAAAGACCTGCTACTAGTTCTCACAAAAGAATTTATTCAAGACCTTGACCTTAAATTGATACAATTGCACAACTTAATCAGAATTAAACATGAGTCAAAGTACCTCAGAATATTATCATGGGGGTCAACACAGCCTACAGCAGCCATGCAGAGGATGCCATTAATACCACAGCCCTGGGTGTGTACGATTCTAATTCTGGGGATATAATATGCCAAACTAATTGTTTTTATTATACGGTTTTTGCCAGTTATTATGGCAAATATATGGGGAGGAGATTGTTGATGACATATTTTCTTTCCATGCAGCTGAAAGGATAGGTAAATAGTCTAAGACTCTTCAATTCAGCAGCTTTCTAATGAAATGAAACTTTATACCCACTGTGTTACACAATTACTTTATTTTCTGGCTAAATTGACACAGTTCAGCACTTATCCAGGACTGTTTCTCTTTTCAGTACATGAAATTAGTATTTTTTTTTTAGGATCCGAAAGTACATTTTAGATCCAAATTTGCCTGGCTGTTGACAGCATTCAGATACAGGGAGCTTCTATGTTTTTCCAACACATAAGTTTCTTCACAAAAATTAGCAGGATGAAACAGCAAGTAAGGACACATTGCCAAGTCTGGTTTTCTACCTATCTACAAAGCAGTTTTCACACTTTCCATGACTGTGAATGTCCTTCTTTTTCTATCTTTTTTTTTTATCTTTTAAATTTTAATTAGGAAGAACTGAAAAATCCTTCTCTATACTCAGAGTGTTTGTATTGGGGGAGGAGTATGTCAAGGAACCAAAAGCACATTCCAAGCCAATTCTGATCTCATTTACAGGGATGAAAATCTGGAATTAATCCACTGAGTTTAACAGACACGTTCTGGGCTTACGTAGATGAGATCTTACATTTATAAGTGAAATCAGTGTTTTCCCCTCTGACATTCACATGGCTCAAACCAGAAACATTTCCTGAATTAAAAAAAAAAAAAAAAAAGGCCAAATCATCCAGTTGGGAAGACTGGCATAGTTCCATTGAAGTTAATGGTGCTGTAGTAATTTACATTAGCTGATGATCCAGATGAAAGTATATAAAAGTTTTCAGAGCAGGCTTCTTTCATTTAAAATTGCATTATGTTAGGTGCACTGTTGATGCTCAGAATTAATGTGCAAGTTGTTAATCTCGCTAGACCTGGATTTAAAATTAGACAATGCAATAATTAGTTTGGCACTATCATTCTGCTACCTAGAGGGTAATAATGTAGGTCATAAAATACCAGTGATCAGCACAACTTTTCATACAAAACAAAGAATCTGTATTGAAAGAGAAGAAAGGAGGGAGGAGAGAAATTCAGAAATCAGTTGTCATCAGAGACCAAATGGGCTATGAGGTTCTGTGCCATCTCACAAGATGCTGTGTTGTGTAGCTCTACTTATCTTTATCAGCTCCCAAATGCACAGGTGATTCTGTAGAGTATTAGTGACTCAAAGCTGTCTATATGCTCTCTTTATGTATTATTTTTAAGTTGAATGTTTATTATTCTTTACAAATTTGTTATGAAAAATTGAGGAATATTATTTATTTTACAGTAGTCTTCTTTTATTTTTGCTTTTACTTGAAATATAAGCATTATGCAGCACAGTTTACAAGCATATAGAAATGTAACGCTACAGTATATGTATCTTGATTTCTTGATAAATGACTACTGGCAACATCAATAATTCAAAGGGAGAACAATGAAAATATAGAGAAATTGCATTTGTATATGTATACTTCTTTCTGTCCTGCCAGTCATTCTTGCTAGAATTTATATAAACATAAAGAAAATTAGGAAATTATCAAGTCTGAACACTAGGCTTGATGAATGCTTGCGTATATTTTGTTCTATCTAAATAGTCAGGATGCTTAAATATAAACATTTTGATGGTATCTCACACATACATCTATTAAGAAAACAACATTGCAATAATTTTTATACAGTCAGACTGTGTTTGTGTAAGCTACCCAGCAGAGTTCAGTGAAGCTGAGAACATACATACAGGTGAACATATGTTTGAAATATCTCTATGCCTCTTGTATGCATAGTATTAGAAAGTGCCCATTCGATGTTACAGATGCATATATTCATATATCATTTAAAGCTGTGCTTTTCATGTGGTGTGAGGCACAGATACAAACTTACTCATGATAATTATAGAACTGATGCTGATTTAGTCATTTCAAGAAAGCCATGGAGGCATAATTAGTGTCTGAATGGCCTCAATATTGCATTATTAGGAGGCTAGGGTGAAACTTGAAATGAGAACATCAAGGCTGATAAAAGAAAAGAAAACATGAAATACATACATAATTCATTCTGAGATATTATAAAGGTTTATAACCAGAAACAATAATTTGCAGAAGGCATCTCATGTACTGGAGCCAACTGCAATAATTTGGTCAACCTGTTTAAGATCAAATAGTATTCTTAGCTATTCTCAGTGGTATCTTTCTAATAAAGTAGCAGCAAACAGACACTGTTTGCTTCTGGTCACTTTTAAAGAATGTTCAGTTTATCAGTGGGGACTTTAATCTCCAGCTTCATAGAGTACAAAAAGAACATTGATCCTACTGTTTTGTCCTCTAGGCCACAAGGCATGCACATTTTTACATTCATTTGTCATAAAACAAAAAATACATTTTGCCCTTTGAAAATACCAAATGCCAGCTTTTAAACAAAATAATTTTCTGTCACATTTTTCCCTTTCTTTTAACCTTTCCATCACCACCACCACCCCCTTCCTTTTACCCCAGACGAATCTCCTCCCTCTGTTAATGCCTTTCCTCCATTTCAAGTACTAGTAAGAACTTTGCAGAATTTTTTGTTTTGGACCATTGCCAAAATGGCCACAGTTAATGATTTGACAAAGTAGTTTGAATTAATCAGAATTCTTGACAGTCCTCTTTCTAATTTTTCTTCAAGATAGGCTTCAGAATGTACAAATAATACCTTTTTACTCAAGTTAGAAAAAGGAATGTGTGCTGTCAGCTGGGTTAGACCAAGTCTACAGGTCCAAGTGTGCCAAAACCCATCCTTTGCATATTATTTACTTTAAATTCGTCTTCTTACCTTTACTTAAAGAAATGTAATATGCAATATCTTGGAATTTCATCCATTATTACATACAGAACAAATTAATTTGTTATTTTTTCTGTACTTCTTTTTTGAAAACATTTTTTTTTACTTGCTACAGTTGCCATTATTGGAAATGTGTTCAATAGCTTGCTTTCATAGTCACTGGATCAAGGGTCTATATCCAGTTCCCCATAAAGAATGCAAAGGTCATGCCTTCCCCATCTCTGGAGAGACAGTTGTTGTATATGGTGAGTGACTCCTCCTCCCAAGCCCCGATCAGTCTTTAGTTCAGTCCTGTGTTACTCTCCTGTACAGATTTTTTTTTTTTTTTAATTTAACATGTATGGGGTTTTTTGTTCTAGATTTTCTGTGATAGAACTATGAAAAAAACAACAGTGTTTTCTACACCAAAACTGCAGAAAATCTTGAAATTTGCTTTTGCTTGTCAGTATCTGAAAGAACCAAGCAAGATAAAAACTTCATTAAAAGTTAAACAGGGAAGATAGGAATATCTGTGTCTTCTCTCAAAACATGAAATATATTTATGAAGAAAAAGTCAAGCATTCAAGTTCTTAAATGCTTGGAGGTTTAACTTTTAGTGAGGAAGATGCAGATAATACAAATATGAAGCTAAACCACCCTCTATGAGACTCAGTAGAGAGTCTTTTATTAGTAAATTTGCCTTACTTACAAGACTCATCCATGTGGTCAATAAAAATATTGAGCAGAACTGGCCCCAGCACATACCCCTGGGGGACACTACTGGTGACAGGCCCCAGCTGAATGCAGCACTGCTCACCACCACTCTCTGGGCCCATCCAACCAGTTCCTAACCCAGCACAGAGTGCTCCTGTCCCAGCCCTGGGCTGCAGCTTTTCCAGGAGTGTGCTGTGGGAGACAGCCTCAAAGCCTTGCTGAAGTTCAAATGGACAACATCCACAGCCTTTCCTGCATCCACCAGGTGGGTCACCTGGTCATAAAAGGAGACCAGGATGGTCGAACACAACCTGCCCCTCCTAAACCCATGATGGCTGGGTCTGTGACCCTTGCCATCCTGTAAGTGTTCTGTGATGACACTCAACATAAACTGTTCCATTACCTTACCAGGTATCGAGGTCAGGAAACTGGCCTATAAATACCAGGATCCCCCTTCCCACCCTTTTTGTGAATGGGCATCACATGGCCAGCTTCCAGGCATCTGGAACTTCACCAGTGAGCCAGGACTGTTGGTAAATGATGGGCAGTGGCTTCACAAGTTCATCTGCCAGTTCCCTCATCACCCTGGGGTGGATCCCATGTAGTTCCATAGATTTATGAATATCCAAGCAGCTCGGCAGTTCTCTGACTGCCTCCTCCTGGATAACAGGGAGACCATTCTGCTCCCTGGCACCATCCACCAACCCAAGAGGACAGTTGTCCTGGAGACAAGCCATCTTCCCACTAAAGGCTGAGGCAAGGAAGGCATTAAGCACTTCCACCTTCTTCTCATCTGCAGTTACTAAGTTCCCTTCTGCATCCATTAAGAACAAAGGTTGGTCTTACCCTTCCTTTTGCTGTTAATATGTTTGTAAAGACATCTTAACATTTTTATTTTCTTCTACAAAAGTTGCCAAATTACATACGAACAGAGCTTTGGCCTCTCTAATTTTTTCCTACATAGAAAAGAAAGAAGGAAAGATATAGACTTACTGAGGCTCATCCAGCAACAGGCCAAGGATGTGATTAAGGCTTTGGAGCATCTTTATGAGGAGAGGCCGAGAGAGACGAATGCTCAATGTCTCATCAGTGTGTATAAGTACCTTAAGAGAGAGCAAAAAGTAAATTAGGCCAGTGGTATTTGGTGGAAAGACAAGAGGCAATGGACACAAATTGAAATATAGGAAATTTCATTTAAACATAAAAACCTGCCGTTTTACTGTGATGATAATCAAACACTGAAGCAAGTTGATCAGAAAGGCTGTGAAGTTTCCATCCTTAGAGATACTCAGCTCCCAGCTTGAGGCGGCCCTTAGCAACTGGCTCTAGGTTGCTAGAGCTCAATGACCAACCATTGAGCAAAGGAGTTGGACTAGACAAACTCTAGAGGTGCTTTTCAACTTTAGCCTGTTACTGTTACATTGGCTAGAAATTATTGAATTTTTCCTTATTACAATTTAAGGGTCATTACAGTGAAAATTTAATAGACACAAGAGTAACTGAGAATGGCTAATGAAAATCAGGTTTTTAACTCCTTAGCTGATCTGTCTTCAATACCAGCTAGCAATGCAGTTGTAATGCTACTACCATTATTATTCTTAAGATTGTTGTTGTTATTATTGCTTTGAGTATCCTCTTGATTGCTACTCAGATTGTATAGCTCCACTTCAGTCTCACCAACCTCCTAGAGCAAATGCTGTTTATTTTGGGATAACAATAGCATTCCATTGTGTGTATCTGATACTTGATATGAAGAGACATGGCATTGAGTACTGAAACCCATGCATATAGGAAGAACATGGTGGGTGTTTTCCCAAAGGGATCTTAGAGGAAAAGATCTTTCACAGCACTGTGTTTTGAAGGTTCAGCTTACAAACTTGTTTGTGCTTGGCAAGTATCTTTGGCTGAATTTGTGTTATTACCTTGCAAGTGGCACAATGCCACTCCAGCAGATGGGCATCAAGGTAGGCGTGCCAGAGAAACACTACGTGCATTGAGTTGGAGTGTTAGGGCCTGGATACCTCTCCAGGTATGACTGCCCATAAATATGGGCATCCTGGCTGAAGGGAGCATGTAATTGCAATTTCAGCAGAGTTTGGCTTTACTTTTGATGTTCTCAAAATACTTCTGATGTTACTTAAGAATACAACTTTCTTTGTTTGTCTATTTTCTTGGCAAATAAGGGCTGTGATTACAGGGGTACATGGGTGAGAGAGAATATATTACAGCCATCCACTCTTCCAATATTCCCTTGGGAAGCATACAGAGATGTACATAAGTACGGCCGCAGCCAGGGTGAATTTTCTTATTTAATATAATAGCTCAACTGAGTGTAGAAGGCAGATTCATGACCTTTCATGCAGCGGAAGTGTGCATATACTGCAATTTCTTCTGAATAAAATTGCTAATGTTTCAAGGTGCTAGAAGAGTCTTTACTTCTCCCTTGCAATTTTATTGACATTTTTCTCCTAGTTTTCATTTGTGCTATAGTCTAAATTTTACACTAAATCATTTAAGTTTGCTCTGGAGAGGCTGCAATGCTGCTCCCAGGCACACTGCCATGATTGAATCCACAAGTGAACACTTTGTATGTTCTTAAAAACCTTATATCCTAGTACAGAATGTGAAACAGAGCTCTCAGCCAGTGCACTGCAGTTAAATGCATTTGCCTGGGGGTATGAAATCAAAATAGAATAGATATTTGTATTAGGATGCAACTATGGATAAAATCAGGAAATAGATACAGTTCTCTGCTTTGAAACATAACAGATACATTTTTTCCAGTAGTTTTGTGTGGTCATGGGTAGGGAATATGTACATGCAGAAAATTTAATGTTTCTTCAAATTATATGCTCAGGTTCCAGAACCAACTAATGTGCTGGATCTTGACAAAACTTATTGGATATTAGTTTGTAGCACATAAGTATCCACTAAGCAGAAAACTGGTGACAGAAGTGAGGTAGTGCACTAAAACATCCTTTAAAGTTGCCCCATGAGCACTGGTATCTCTTAACAATCACAACAGCATATGGGCCAGCAAATGCATTCCAGGTATCACACATATCTCAGTCAATCATTCATTCTCATCAACTCACGAAAAAATCATAAGGCAATTCAGATGTGAAAGGCCTATTCAGATGAAAGGACCTCTACTACAGATGTGTAGTCCAAGACCCAGCTCAGGCAAGGTAAGCTTTATGATCAGGTTGCTCACCCCTGCGCAATGTTTGACCAATTCATCATGTTGGGCTAAATTTGAAAGTTTTTACTCAGTTCTTAGGCAAACTACTGACATAAAGGATTGAGAAATTGTCCAGTTTCTTAGTTGCCATTTTTGTGGCACATTTTTATTTACATTTGTCTTTGGTTTAAAGCCTCTGGTTACATGAAATAGTTCTACATGCACACAAAAAGCCTGGAGAACAACTTCAAGTATAAACTCAAGAAGCACCAAATAACATTTAAAATCTGTGACTGGCTTTGTTCTGTTAAATACCTGGTGGACAAACACAGACTCAATATCACCATTTCCCTGGAACTAATGCCTCATCAAATCATAATTTCATCATTTGAAAGTATGAGAAGTACAGGCAGTGGTGACCAATCATACATAAAGTAGAGGGACAGGAAAGCTCTGCTTTAGGAAGACTTGAATAGGTTCAGAGAATTCAGCATTCATTTTCCTGAGATGAGGAAAGGAGGAAGGTTGTGAGGAAACCTTCTGAAAACACCTGAAAATATTTTCTTATGGCTGATGAAAAGAAGAAAGCAAAAGCAGTATCACTGTGGATTTACATAAAGCACATAGCCATAAAGATAGCTAAGAGAACAAATTGCAAAGAAAGATATTAGAGGGAAAGTCCAAGCTGAGAAAGACAATCAGAACGGAAAGTGTGATAAAACTAAGCCATATTCAGAACTTGTTAAACACTGAGTATATGATCAGTGCTGAGTATAAAGAAGGGCTGGACCCTCTCATTGCAGGAGTCCATGCGCTAGAGTTCCATATGTGGATGGAACAGGAAATTAATTGCTGGAGAATGACTAGAAAACACCCAAGGAGAAGTTGTCTGTAAACATTAAGTCATTAACCTGGCTCAATAATAATGTCTGAAAAATCCCAATGGCAGGACAATTTGTGAAAAATAACTTCACATATCTTGTTTGCCTCCATTCATTTGAAAGCTGAATTAGTTTGTGATTGCTATGAAGAATTTGAAATCAGATTGCTCAGATGTAATTTCCAAACTTTGCTTTCTTACAGAAACAAATAGCATCTTGTAGGGCAAATGCAGTTTGCCTGAATTTTGACTGCTCTGTCATGACAGCATCCCATCAGTTATTAGCTTAAAATCAGTGAGGTACCAACAGATGCTTAGTAAAAGTTGACGAGGTACATGGCTTCTGCTGGATATAAATTCTCTCTATCAGTGCAGATAACAGTGAGCTGAGAAACAAAAACAGCTGTATGTGATTATTTCCTGGTTAGCTACAAAGTAATAAACCATTTTTTCCCCAGAAAATTCACTAAAAAACCATGACACTCCAAAAAATTAGAGGCTTTACATTTCTGGCATCCTGACAAGTCATGTTACCATCCAGGGTATGCAGCAACCCAGCTACAGATCAAAAGGAAATTAGAATGCAGGGGGTTTTTTGGTGGTTTTTTTTTGGGGTTTTGTTTGTTTTTTTTTTTTTTTTGGTTTTTGTTTTTTGGGGTGTTTGTTTGTTTGTTTGTTTGTTTGTTTGTTTTTTTAATTCTCTACATTCCTCTGAGACATCAGAATCTGATACTTTGTTGAGATATTTGTAGTTACCAGCAACAGAGAATAGTTCTTGAGTGGCTCCATTCCTTTCCCTTTGAAAACTCACAAGACAATGATGAGTCATTGCTCCCTTGAAGAGAGAAGATACCACAGGGACCCATGTTACTCCCCTTGTTCAGCATGTGAGAAAAAAACTCTAGATGTTTAGAGATGAGACATGGTTTGCAATATATTCACCTGAGAAATCACTTCTCTTCTTGTGTCAAACTGCCAGCTTTGGATCAGAGGCGGTGTTGGGGCTCGTTGAATATGAAAGAATGGCTTAGCCAGCAGGGTTTTATCTGTAAGAGGAATTTGGCTTGGGAATTAAGTCTGCCAGGTCCATCAAATCCCATTGCCTTTGGGAAGAGAAACGGTTTCTGAAATGAAGAGGCTTCATTGTTTGCTCTGGAGGGATTTCTTACCTCTTTTCTACTCTCTGAAGAATCTTTATATACATATTTGGAGAAATTTCATCAGGGAACTAAGATCTTTAGGTGAGCATAAGGCTATATTGCATAAAATATTTTTTTTAATCAACTGTTTTATTTCAAAAGTTAAAGGACTGATTTTGGTGCACAATATGAAATATTGGCCCGATTCTAATAATGTGAATTGTGCAGATGTCGGTGACCAAATATAATGACAATTCAGTTTTGTTTCTGGGATCACTGGTACTCATAGTAACTTGGCTCTCTGAACTTACAATGGACACAACTTTTCTAAAAGATATATTTGGAGTCCTCAGATAAACAGAGAATGGTTCCAGACTGACAGCACCAGAAATAACAGCAACTTACTCACTATGCAGACTGAAAAAATTACCAATTCCTCCTCAAGGAAGGAAAGTGGGAAATAGGCCTATTTTGTGGGGTTATTTTCTGACTTTTGTAAAAACAGATTTGTAGGTTGTTACAAGTGATATGGTTTCACACATTCTTTTTTGCTTCAGAGCCCCTTTCAGAAGAGTGGTACTCCCTGCTCTTAGAGCAACGCTGGGGTCCTTCACTAGACCCAGTGTTTGCAGTCAGACAGGTGCTATCTCCACAATCAAGAGTGTATATTAGATAACTTGAAATCTTACAGCCAGTCCCAGAAAAAAAACTCCCTTCTATTGCACACTCCAAACCTCCAAGAGGGCTTGGAGAGAAAGATGTTCATATTGTACACCAGGTCACAGCGCTGCTGAGCTGTACTGCTTCTCAAGGTTTACTTCAGGGGCAGTTTGCTTTTTCAATAACTAGGCTATGGCACAGGCCCCAGCAAAGCAGGAAATACAGTTGGGTTTTTAATTACCATCTGAGTTATTGTTTATTTTTGTGGATGCTACTTACTTTTATACAAGATTTGTGAGGGAAGGAAAATTATTAATTTCTTGTTGAAAATGAACTCCAAAATGCTCAAATGTCAATATTATTTCTTTGCTTGCGCTTATTTTCATGTTCCAGTTTCCCTTTGCATTGCAGTGTAAGCAATGACATTAAACTCTTGCTCCATGGACTAGTTCTTAAAATAGAACTATCCTAAAATATAAAAGAAGAAAAATTTTCCTTTCCCTTGAGTGAACAGGAGAGGGATATTCTGGTGATATACCCTCTCTCTGTGCTGAAGTATAAACCTTTACATTCTGCATGGAATCTAATGAGAAGTTCCAATCTTTACCTTAGTGTCAGCAGGAAACAGAATTATTATCCTTAACATAACCATTCTTTCAAAAAAATGAAGAGTGAAAGTTACAATGTTTTTTCTGCATGAGGAGATAATAGAACTTTTTGAAATTAGAAGAGCAGTACTTTAGAAGTAAAAAATTAAACAAGACTGTTTAATTCTTTTTGCAAAATTTCTACTTCTCTATAGCAATGTGCAAAATAACAACAAAAACCCAAGCAAACAAACTTACCAACAGTAAGAGTCATCCTTAAGCTCACAAACCCAACTAAAATCACAACCAATTTATGTCTTCAAAGAAAATACCCCATCAAGTACACTAAGCTACTTGTATATAACACCAGGGGATTTTACTGCATTAAGGTCTAGAAGGAAATGGAATTCCTATACTCCCCTATTATGGACCTAGTCTCTGTTGGGTCTACATAATTTGAGTTTCATTACCCAAATTACATTCACTATCACTTCAAAATTCTATATCGGAAGACTGGTCTGACAGTATTTGGGCCTCTTTTTCCTCATCTTTGGTTACATTAATTAATAATTCTGTGATTTGCACCCTTCTTTTAGAGTGTTTCAGTCTGTTACCTATCTGAGAACAGCAGCTTAAATGAAAGAGGAAAACTAATTAATTAACATAAAGACATACAAATCTTCAGACACATCTATTTACAAAAAACCCTATAGTTTTTGTGAGCCTACTAAAGCAGGAGATTCTGCATCAGACAGCAACAGTTGTCATAGAACTTATTATTTTCTAAAATATATCATGCTAATCTCACCAGTTACAAGTGCATCACTAGGTACTGCTTTAGATGTAACTAGCCAGACACAAGGTCACGTAAGTTATTTCAATTAGGAGAGGAATCTGGCAAGGGAAGCACACATCTCTGACGTGAAGATGTTTATATATAAGGGAGCAGAAAATCTTGCCCCTTGTTAGAAGTGAAGTAGCACACAGTTAGAATGAAGTGAGAGTGCACAGAGAGGCAATGTTACACACAGCAGGACAAAGCAAATGTGCACTCTGGCTTATCTCACACAAACTTTTTCGTGTACCCGTGGCCTCAGTGGCACCTTGAAGCCAATGGTATCCTTCACAAGTTAAAGTCAGGTACTTGAATTACATGCTGTAGTAACATGAATAAAAGGCTCATTTAGACTGCAGTGCCATGGCTATAACAGTGCAGTAAACAAAAGCTTTCACATCTTTGCTGTGTAACAACAGACTGTTTGAAAATTAGAATTTGAGGGTATTTCTTTCCTCCTTTAGAAATATAGAAAGAAAAGAAAAAACTGAATTTTTTAATGTGAATCCTTTATATTCTACTTTCATGCCACTCCTTGAGAGTTTTATGTTTCTCAAGAAAGGCCTCAGAGAAATGAAGAAAACTGTATTCTCATGAACTGTTTTTATGTGATTTTTCTTTCATAGAGCTTTTGATGAGCTTAAAATACAAATTTCTGGCAATATTTATCAAAACACATTAAAAATTACATTTTAGATATAAACAAGGTTTTGTGTTTTGAGTGTTCCACTTCAGAGAATGCTTGCATGGGATCAGGCCTCCTCTGTCATGCATGATGCCACCAGCTACGCTGCTTCACTGACATGCTATGCATTCCAGTCAGATCCCATCACAGAAGACAAACTGGGGGTCTCAAACAGCAAAACAGAAAGCTGGACTTCCTAACTGACAGTACATAGTTGAGGCAAGGAAGAAATTTTAAAAAAGTCTTTTGTCAGCCTCTGTAGGAAAAAAAATCCCAAATTTACATCGCAGCATTTTAAAGTAAAATTTGGCACCACTACCCACAGGTCCCTCTTTACAGAAACTGTACTATTGTTCAAAAACCTCACACTAGTAAAAAAAATTGCAACTCACCTATCCTGGACTGTAATTTCAGAAAAAAAATCTGACAGTGGAAACCCCAACAACCTACCAGCAGCATGGAATGTCTGACGGGCTATTAAGTTTGACTGACTCTGGTGGGTTGCTGCTCTGAATATAGTTGCTATGGAAGGAATGTTTAGTGCTGTCTGTCTTCTGAAGGGGTCATGATTTCGAAACATCTCAAATAGCACTGATGGCTTAATGTCTGCAAATAGTACTACATTTAGCATTTTCTAAGCACAGTGAATATTGTTGCTCATGATTTATTATTCAGAAATTACATTAAAATATTTTTATGAAAAGAATTAGGGAATCTGCTTAAATATTCATTAAAATAAACAATACATAACAAATTCATTTTACAATGTAACAGGTAATAAGAAAATAATGAAAGATACACTTAGAGCTTTAACAAATAGAATTTCAGTACATGAAAGACATATTTTGAATGAGACAAACTTATTGTTCTCCAAAGTAACGACAATATTTTCAATTACTGTCCACCTGAGCATCATTACTCTGCACTGACTATTTTTCCTCTCTCACACAAAAAAAGAAAAAAAAGCCTCCAGAGTAGGAGCTTTTCATTTCAGTTGTCTTCAAGTTTCTTAACACAGTATTTGGCTCTAACAAAGATAAAACATAAGCAATGGTTTAAAAACTAAGCCAGTTTTTAAGCATGTTGCCCCCATTATGATCTTCTCTACCAACTATTTATATACTTCAATCCCTTAATTAGCATCTTGCTAGTTCTCAAATTACAGGCTCCAAGAGAGGACTGGTATGGGATGGATGTTCCACAAGGTTCAGGGATACCTTAATCCTATGCAAAAATGTAGCATGACAGAGAGCCAAATGTGGTGGAAAACACCACTGGAAACGGGATTGATGACTACATGATGCTGCTTTATGCTGGCTGGACATAGCTGTTTAGAATATGGTCTCCAAGCCAGTGCTAGGAGGCCAGATTGCACACTTGCAAAGAGCATTTCAATTTATGAAATTCTTTGCTATCTGAATGAAAAAATTGAGTGCTGCTCCCCATTTCTTTGAATGACAAGGCATGGCTTGTCCAGGAGATACTAATATCTGGCTGGCACCATGCAAAATTCAACTGAACTGAATATTTTATAATATCCCTCACGCTTTATACCAGTTAGTCCCCAAAATTATGGCTGTTATTTTTGCTTGCAACCTTCTGTTAGTTACGAAAAGGAGTTTTGCTACACAAAGAGCCAGTCAAGATATTTTTATGCTTCCTAAACAATAAACAAGACCAGGTCTTTTAAAACTGTCAGTTTAATACCAAGGCAGACAAAGAATTAACTTTTTGCAATGCAAAAACTTTTAATTTTACAATTAGTACTAGAAAATGTGCCAAAAAAGGTTACATTCCTACTATAGAGATTTCTCAGGCTGGGATATGAAGCATCATACATAAACAATTTGATCAGCATAGCCCTGTCAAGTGTTTCTGGTTCTCTTAAAATTCATCCCTTTGTGTCTTAATCTGCAGTAAAAAGGGCAGTCTGTCCTGCTGGCACACTTACTTTTCATGATTTTTAAAAAGAATTTGTTCACAGCTGACTTGACGTTTGTATTCCACATGCCAGCAATGTCTTCACTAAGCATGTGAGTAGAGTAACAATACATATACAATGCAGTATGTCACTTAGTAATGTATCATGGTGTAAAAGAAGATTAATGACATCATCCAGGTAAGGGACAGGATTTGCCTAATATGAGAAATGCAATCATTTAAAAACACAGAAAGAAGCAGAGTGATGATGGAATCTGGGCACGGCGCATGTAAAGGACAAGAAGCCCATTGCAGATGTCCCTGTTTAGGAATATGTGGCACTGATTTGGACCCCCAACTCTACAGGAGAAAAACAGTAGCAGAAAACTGGTGACTTGGCAGACACATGCTACAGAAGATGACTGATGTCTTTCTATTCTTCATTAAACAAGATTTAGGAGTTTCTTGCATTTTACTGATCACATCATAAACAAATTAGAAGTAATATTGTAATAACAGATGGTTTGCCCTACAGTAAGGCTGTGCTTACAATGTTTAGTTTATTTTTATTACCATAGAGCCTAGGAGTGTTTGTTGCAGAGCAGGATTTTATTGTGATGAGGGTTGCACAAAACCAGATCAAAAAGATGACTCCTGATTGAATGTCCTTCAGTTTGAGGACTAAACAAAAGGCAATGTAAGGATACAGACTTAGGGAGAATTATGACATGACAATGTTCATCAGCAGCATCACTGACATCAGTTCATTAGTGACCCAAAGGTCTACTTTTACAGGCTCCTTTGCAAAGGAAAGTTTTAAAGTAGACTTTTGAAGTCTTAAAGACAGCTTTTCAAATGTGCATGGGGTTTCCTTTCTATAGCATGGGACAGGGTAATAGTGTATTTTAAAATATGTCAAGTAAAACCTGCAAGCTGAGAGCATTGGGGGACTTTTTCACAACACAGAACCAAAGAGGCCAATATCCAAACAGAGGAAAGTATCCAAGTACCAAGGAAGTAGAATAGTTTAGATTAGCAAGGGAAAAAGAAAGAAGCAAAGAATGATCTGGATATGGATTCAATCAGGAGTACAGGTTAGATCAGTACTGCCATCATTTCCACTGTTACTCTCCATGCTTATGGTTAAATAAATTGTGATTCATGCTTCTCAACCACTATCAAACAAAAGCAAACTGCATATGCTTAAATTCAAAATGTTTCTTGTACAATGCCACTGAATCCATCAGCATGCATGCAAAAATGAACTATACCTGGCCAAACAAAGCAACTCAATGAGTGTCACATAAATTTAGAAAATGGAACACCACCATATCACCCAGCCTGGAACATACTTTCAAACATCAATGTATACTTGCAAATAAGACCCCTCCAAAACTAAAGTAAATAGCAATTTCTAGCTAAAAAGCTGCTGAGTTAAATATTTTATTAAAAATGGGGGGCAGAGAAATAAACTAAACTAATGACAGAACTTGAAATAGATTTCCTAGCATCCTAAAAAGAGATCCATACCCTCCACTTTACTATCATGGCCTGCTTCAGGAGGGCCATTTGCTTATGAAGTTCAGTTACTACTTACAACATGACACCAGCTGAAATGTAAAAGCATGATCAAAGCACAATAAAGTCCAATGAAATCAGTTTGTATACAGCTATTCAGTCTTCAACTGAAGAATTTTCTCTTTCCCTCTCTCATCCACATACGTTTTGCCTTCCACTGCTCCTAGAATAAGTACATTTTCCAGGGCTATTTGACTCACAACTTAGTCAGACTACACTAACTGATAGCACTTATTTTCTTGGAAAGCATGTTTTCTGGGCACTGACAAGCACAATTTTTTTGAGTGCGGGGCCTAGCATTGGGGAAAAAAATCAAAATTTGCCACTTATTAAAATAAATGTCCTTGATGCTTTGTGCAGAAAAAAAACCCTCTTCCCTTAACCCCCAAGTCCATTAACTTTAGGACAGCAGTTCTGCAGTTGCTGGTCTCCTATGATGCCCTTTGCACAGCAACATGATAAGCTCTCAATACACAGTGAGCTGTTCTTTGTAGCTTAATGTAGGATATATGGTAACTTCTTACCTTCTTAACCCTCTGGGGTTCCCAGGATTTGTATACTGTGTGTTTTCCTTATCTGTTTTTCTAAGAGTTCCACCTAGAATTTAAGAATTTATAAATTTATTATCTTTCCCAGGCTTAGTCAATAGATAAGAATTGCACTTTAACTTTCCTTCACATTTTTTTTTATTGTCAAGATAGTTCAAGCTACTTGTTGCTCCAGGCTGCCTGTTAATTTGTTCATTCTTCCAGTGTTGGCATGCTTTACGTATCCATGGGCATAAATCATAGAGTGTTCCTGGTAATAGGAAGCATCTTAATTTAATCCATAGAGCCTGAATTAAGGCAGGCAGCAGAGCCATGGCTTTACAGAAAACAGAGTCACACTGCCTGCGTGGCCTGACAACTTTAAAGACAACTTTCAAATTCTTGTCCTAGTCTGTTCTAGTATTAATGCAAACATCAATTTCTGGGAGAAGCTCTTTTCATTCTTACCTAACTAGGAGCAGAAAGTGGATACTCCTAAAAGCTTTATAAAAAAATACTGCTATGGTTTTCACTGACAACAAACTAGAAATACTAGGTTCAATACTAAAGTGAGGCAGTCATTTCACATTATGTTTTCTTGAATGATTCCTCTTTACATTTGGGCTGCCTATCTTTGCAAACCTTTCAATTCCTTCATTTACCTTCTCCCTTTAAACTCTTTCCTTTCTTCTCCTGAATATTTCTGTGAAATCTTGCCAATGCTTTTGGGTCATATATACCAATGATCTGGATTGCACCATTACTTATTTTACTATTTCTTCCTAAGTATAAACATTAAAAGCATACAAGCACATGAGAGTCTAGTTAGTCTCCATGTCACATTCTCCTTCCTAGTCAAGATCCAGAATACATGACTGTATCCTGCTATTTGATATCAATTTGTCTGAAAGCACTTGCCTGCAGTTTCAACACTTCCCAAGTTAGGAAATATCTATCCATAATATAACCAGTTCACTCAAGGAAAGCCACATTAAAATGTTCCTTAGATTAATCTGTACAGACTGTTTTCCATATGTTCCTTAAATATGACAGTAGGATTGAATTCAAAATGGCAACACATTTCACACTAATGAAGTTTAAAAAAAGCTTATTCTAGTATATTTGAATTTGGTTGAACTGAAACTGATTGAGTAATTAGAAAAGTGTTGGTAAAAAAATTACCTCTGCCGAGGGTACTCCAGGGGAAAACCTGCATCAGCGTGCTTGCAGCACTGACCAGAAGTGAAGAACTGTTGGCAGCGAGGATGAATGAATGGATGATTGAATAAAACCTTCCTCCGCTCCATCAACAACACTAGTTTGTATTGGGCATTGCTCCTTTTTCTTTTCCTTTCCTCCCTCTTTCCATGGTAAATCACACAGGCAGAGCAGCTGTGGCAATTTTGAGCTCCTTCCTAGAGTTACTACTACAGGAGCCTTCACTGTGCTGTGGAAGCCAGGACAGGCCTGGGTGTAATTCTGGTTCTTTGTTGATATCTTATTATACTTGCAATACATCTCCCAGTTTACTTGGAAATTTACATAACTGTGAAGAGGATGATTGTCTTGCATATATGACTAGGGAATAGGATACCCTGGGGTAAATCTGGCAAAGAAATACATTAATATTTTTAACAAAGCATTATAGTTGTGAGATACCTGATTATATGATAGAGTTGTTCTCTGCTAACAAGCAAGTAGGCACTGTGTAAAACAGCTACAAGGCAATAAAGTGCCAGACTCCCACATAAGAAGTCAGGCTGTGCTCCATTGAGACATCAAGACTCTGTCCTGATAAACATGGCTGTGTGTGGCAGAAATACAGTGGCCCACCCTTAGCTACTGCCAGATGACTTAAAAGAGTATCTGCCCCAGAGAGAGTTCTTTTTTCAGAACAAGAACCTTTAAGGCACAGGAATAATTAGTGTCTACTGTCCAAAAGGTCTGGCCTGTGACTACAGCTGGGCTTCCCTGGTTTCATGTGGGCAAACAAGGAACTGGGTCAGAAGAGAGGGGCAGAGCCCTCTTTAGATTAACTTTTAAAGCAAGGAGGTCCAGCCTTTCCCCTGCAAGCAACTGGGACCACCTCTGACTAATCACTGACTCTGGATTGCTCACAACTCCAGAAAAGATCACAAAAAGGTATTAGAAAAAGGGAAACAGGACAAGACACAAAACCCAGGTTCATGAGGCTACACAATCCCTGGCAATTTTGAGGACACCAACATAGCTGTGCCCTTGTGCATAGTACTGAGTGTGGACACCTGCATCAGCTCAAAGGAACAGCAATGAGTGAGAGTGGTAACTGTGAAATTACCTCTCCGATACTTTCCAATACTCCGTGTATGAGCTTTTAACATAGTTGTGATGCCACAGCCCCCACCTTGTCCTTTTAGCGTCTCGTCCCTAATGAGTTCTTATTATATCTCAGTCCACAGAAGTATCCTACCCAGACATTGTATTGCTAAATTCTCTGGGCTTTCAGACAACCTGTGATGAAAGATAATTCAAGAAAGGGGAGTTATTTTAATGTTTGGAATCCCATATATTTAACAGCATTTCACTACATGTTATCACTCATCTAACACTGAGTTCTGTGTGAACTCAACAAAAGAGGAAAATAGGCAGAAGAGAAAAAAGGAAGAAGCAGGGTTTCTACTGCTCGTGCACATAGTAGCAGGGGGCTTCAGTCAGGCTGAAAAGACAATGGCCTGAAGGAGAAGATGTGGCTGACTACCAAAGACTGTTGTATACACGACACAGGCTTTGTACTCTTATTTCAGATGACAAGTAGAGTGGATGCTCAAAAAGACTAGCAGTCCAGGAGAGGCAAAAAAGAGTGCATATTAGAAGATCAAACATTTGACAGCCACTGATATTACTGGGTCACACAGCCCAGCACACACAACCTAGCTGATGACTGGCATCTACAGACATAGCCGGTTTTAGTCTCCTCAGAACACACTTGAGTAAATACAAACAAATGAAAGGGATATTTGATTCAAGTACCTAAGGTAACAAGCTTCTGCTCCACACAAAAGCAGAGCAGATTTGATATGTGGGGAATGAATCGTGACAGCTCTGACACTCAGCTAGTGCCCCTCCAAGTGACGTCACCCGCTTGGCTGGTCCCCACTCTCCACAGTGTATATTAGTTTTCCTCCTTGTCTCAAGCTGTCACTTTAGGTTCATTTCACTGCAGTTGCCAAGCTATTGTAATGGGGAAAAGGAAAGAGAAACTATCAGAGTGAAGCTGCATGACAGTCTAAGTCCAGTAATCAAAGTAAATTAAAGGAGATGTTATTTTTAAATCACCTCATCCACTTTCCTTTTAAGAAAGCACCCAAAAAACCAAAAAAAAAAAAAAAAACAAACCAAAAAAAACCCCAAAACTAAACAAACAAACCCAAAAACCCCCCAAACCCAAAGCAAAATACCCCACGAGAAAAAACTAAAACCCCCTTATAACTTCCAAGCCATTTGAAATAAGATTTAGCATTTTGACCCATGTGATAATACTTATTACTACTGAGAATCCATTTAGTCTGGCAAGATCTACTCTGATTTGGGGTGAGAAAGGGTGGAGGCTGGTGTTAATATAAAGAGGACAAATTCTGTCCATGGGAGTGTGGAGACCCCTGCCAGCTGCAGTCTCATTTGCTTGCCTTGAATTTTCTAAAGGCCCAGAGGTGTCCCTCTGTCTATCCTAGGTCAAGACTGACCTGTGAAGTCTGCTGGGCCCACTAACACAAAATCTAGGCTGGCTTTAGCAGTAATTAGAGCAGCATCTTCTGTAACAGTACAAATCACCCCAGCTGGTTCTGCAATGCATGCTCCTCAGCTTTCAAGAGCAGCAGAGTGCAGCAGTGCTGTGGCCATGTGACAGACTCTCCCCAGAGCGTGATCCAAGGGCAGCACCCACCGGGAGCGTTTGAACTGAGCCACACGTAAGAACTTGTTAACCTTCGAGGTACAGGCGCTTCAGGGGTTTCAACCAAACACTATAAAGAAGCATACACAGGACAGGGAAGGTAGTCAATGAGAAGACACCAAAAATGTTGATCTTCAGCAGTTCATACAAAAGGGAGAGCAGACTGGCATCAACAAGAGATATAAACACAAACCTTGGGCAATAGCATCAGCACCAGTGCTTAATCAAGCTAGAAAGAGCATCTTATCACTCCCAATTTGTACATACTACTAACTACTTCCAGTACCTTTTTTCCACTACCTTTTTTTTACCACCTTTAAGACTTGATACAATTCTCTAATATTTTTTTCAGCAAATTTCATCTCCTTATGGGATATCTCCTGATATCTCAGCAGTAAGCAGCTATTCAACTAATAGGCCTGAACTAAGTCGGTTCTCATCATCCTGCTCTGCATGTATTCATCTGCATATCCACACTGTTAGAGTGCACATTTCTGAGGAATAGGTGCAGCTCTCCTGCTGAACATAAGGGCTCAGGTGATCAAAGAGATGATAAGTATGCCCAGATTACCACTGTTTTATGTGTGACATATGAAAATATACCTGAAACAGAGTATAAAGCAAAAAACCACATTCCTGTTGCATCAACAACTAGCAAGTTGGCTACTTATGAAGGAAACAGTTGACAAACTGGAAAAACATTGTTGTATCCTCTTATGAATATTAAAAGTGGCTTTTTCCTGTCCAGGTTTCTGTTGCGGTTTAACCTGAATGGACTGAGTTCAATACAAGGAAGCTGCAAAAGATTTGTAAAGAACAGGGAAGGAAAGATTAAAGAATGGCCCAGATAAGGAACATCCCTTAAAACACTGGCATGGGATATATAGCTATAAAGAGGGACTCCCTGTGTTAAGCCAGAGAAGAGGAAGATCAGAAAACACTGATCTGTTAAAAGAGCCTGTCCTACTGACAGGAAAGCATTTTGGGGTGAATTAGAAAAGAAAGTCCAGATTGAGAAAAAACTGTCAGCCTGGAAAATTGAGAAGTACTCAGAACAGACTGTAAAGAAAAGCAAGTTGCTCCTCCTGGCTCAGATGTGAACAACAAGGTGGTGCTGACTGAACTGTGGATAGACAGAGAAACTTTGGAATGTGAATGTGGGTGTAGACCCCCTGCTTTTTACTTTGGTATGCTTAAAAGTTGCTTGGGGGTCCTTTTAATGAGAGCTACTGTTCCAAGCTTCAAAAGATAAAGGAGGGCCCATGCCTGGACCTGTAAAAGTAGTTACTGGTTGGTACTCATGGGATTACAACATAGGGCCTGACCTGAGAGCTGGTGGATTAAGGGATTCCACTCCCAGAGAAGTAATGACCTGGAATGGACCAAAGGGGAGAGAGGAGAGAGACATACCGGTTTTGGTAGGTCTCAAGACACACAGCAGCATCTGCTCAAGAATACAGAAAGGCATAGATTGAAACATTCAAAACCATGTTTCTGGGGGCAAAAAAAGTACTACTGTTCTCAATTTTTTGTTAGGAAAGAAAAGAAGAAGAATTATTTTCAAGATATTCTGAGCATTGAGGATGGACGTACTGTCTGTATCTCATTCACTGACTTTAAATGGTGTAGAAGTCTCCACATAGTCACAAATAACTATTATATTGGAGACGATAAAATAACATGATAAGGAAATATTGGAAGTATAATTACAAGAATAAATCTAAAAATCTCTTTTCCTATAATGCAGCTAGTAGATCACTCAATTAGAAGTCGTGTCAGATTGCTTACCATTGATTGCAAATGGCTTGCCAATTTTGCTGACATGAAATGCTAAAGCAAGTGCCATTCACCAGTAGTGCAATAGGCAAACTGGCCTCATGGCAGTCGCATGCTCTTGTGAGCATGCTCTTGTACTTACACAGAGCCAAAATCTGGTCAAATCTGAGGAAAGCACAAAGCACAGACTCTCAGATTTTTTTGACAGCACAAATTTCTGATTTTTTTTTTATTTAATCATTGTGCCTCCTTTTATTGATGGTATATGCACACCCGTGGCCAAAGCCTCATTTCAGCAAATGCAAGCCCAAGCAAAACGATCTCAAAGTGAGTATAAATTGAAGAAATCTGCTAATAGTTGACTGAATGATTAAAGGATGTCTTTTGAGTCACCACCTGTATGCACATGGATCTGGACACAGACAGATATGTTCTCACATATAAGAAAAATACCAAGGAAAACTCAGTAAATGAATTAAGAAACCTATCATGCTGTACTAACAGATTTACAGACAATTTATGGCCAGAGAGTAGTTTACAACTGAACCAGGGGTTTTATGGCAAATCAATACAAAATAGTTTTACAAGCTGGTTGCAAAATACTTCCCATTTACAAACAAAAGTTAAACAAGTTATTTCACAAATACATGATAATCAGGAAGTAGTTTAGTCACACCTCAATAACCTGATCAACCCTGCACTCACAATGCAATGAACACCTCTATCATTTGTGACAAGCCCCTCAATGAGCTTGAGTTCTGACACAGACTTGCATGGGCTCATTATTGAGGGCAGCATCCCATAAAGCACCAGGAGTGTGTCAAGAGCCCTGCAAGTGCAGGTTCCCCAGCCCAGGAAATGAGATATGCAGTAGTCAGCCATCCTGGCTAAAAAAGGGAAAAAAACAAGCTCCTCACCAAAGAGGAGCATCCTCTTGTGTATTCCACAGCCTTGTGACATGCAGCGTTTCCTCCAGACTTGGACTCAGGCCAGAAAGTTTTCAGCTGCAAGGTTACAGAGATTGAGCATGAAAAGTCTCCTTTTTGTCAGACTCTGAGGGCTGCCTGGCTGTTCTCTCCCTTCCTTTCTCATTCTCCCCTGCTGATCAAGCCCTGCTGGCTGGGTTTTTCTCCCCAGCCATCTCCTCATTACAATAGTTTTCCTAGAGAGTGCCAGCTGCCCTCCAGGGAGGCACATCCTCTCTCCCTCCAGGAAATCCCCTGACCCCAGTGGCAGCCAGGACAGGACAGAGGAGGTGGCTTCCCCATTGCCTGCAGCACAGCCATCGTCTTCCAGAAGGGTCAAAGTGTAATGACACACAACAGACAAAAAGAATGCCAACCACTTCATATTTCCAAAAAAAAGTCATCTCCAAGGATTCCAAGATTAATGGTTATTGCCCTGAAGCCAACAAAGGAGAAATTTAAGACCAAATTGGAATCAGAAGCGATTATATTGAAATTGAGATATCGAGAATTGAAATATGAGATAGTCCTGACCAGAAGAGTAACCTGCTTTCCTGGCACAGGAACGAGAAGGATTTCAGAAAAACTTAATTTAAGAAAAGAAGATTCTTGCATTGTTTTAAAAGCATGACTTTGCTTAACTCATGTCTACTGTATACAATAGTACCTACCTTCTTTATATTATTTGCACTCTTATCTACATGGTTACATATTCATTCTTTATTCTGTAGCTTATTCTGTATATATAAGATTTTCAATTACAAGCAGGCATTGTACCAATTTGAAGGCAAATATCCACATTTTCTTATATTAGCATATTTATCCAGATTTATTTGGGAAAGTAACCTGAATCAATGTACTTGGGATTTTAAAGGATAAATAGGGTGATGGTTAGAATACTTTTTCTGAAACTTAACTGGTTGAAGTATTTATTGCTATATATACTTAGGAAAGGTAAATCTCCTGGGAAGGAGAGTATTTTTTATGCTGAGAATATCCATATTTGGGAATTGTACAAGACCTCGTGGAAGGAAGAATACAAATTAGAACCCACCTGTGTGTCTGGCTCTCACACAGGCAATACTGAGCAAAGGTTTTTCAGTATTTGCTTTACATATCTACAGTCAAACACACCAATCCATTTGCAGACACAAATCCACTGAAGTAAATTATTGTGGATCTCCTTACAACACCAGTGAATTTGGCCCTTACATACAGTTTTATTTCTCCTCTAAGCTAAAAATACCTTTATATTTCAAGACTGCCCTTTATTTGAGTTTACATCCCTTAGGACCAACACACAGAACAGCAGTGAACAGGCTGGAGGGGCTTTAGTGAACAGAGAACTCACAAAATGCGATCACAATGTGCTTTACAGCAGGAGGAAATCCCAAGGGATCCCCCACATACAATTCCTAAACACTGAGAATGTTTAGGCTGTCTGTCTAATCTATGAAAATGTGAGTTTTGAGCACTGATAAATTTGGACTGTAAAGAATAAATTCACTTTAAAATGACAGTGATTTTTCTCAGAGAAAAAATTATGAAAATATCCTTTTCTAAATTTCATACTCAATAATTACTATGTAGCTTGCTCCCTGCACACTCAAATTGCTTGAAATAAGTTGTCAAAGTAAATTGCCTATTCTTTCAATATTGGCAAATTATTCTTCTTTTGTGGGATCTTAGCTTGATAATTTAAGATATGATACTTTTCATTTACTTAGGGTCTTTCAGAATTTTGGAACAAACTACTAAGCCATTTCTTCTAGAAACCTATTAGGTAATTATTATTATAAGGAGAATTAGTCTGGTTGAATTTAAGAGTAAAGAACTGATGATTATGAGATGGAGGTCATGAGAAAAGAAACTATGAAGTAAGGTTACTGGGACGTGAAAAATCTCCAAGTCATAATAGACATGGCCCATATGCAAACCTGGTTGTATTCTTTCTTTGTAAATCAGTAGTATTTTATGGGAAATCACTGTCATTACATCAGCAGAAAGAAATCCGAATTAGGCTAACAGGATAGTGCTGATAGTACCGAGAGGACAAGGTCCCCTTCTCTTAGCTGGTCACAAGCTGCTTATTTTTCTTGGCTCAGGTGTTGGTGGATTTGCAGGAACCTTAGCAGCCACCTTCAGAACCCAAGCCCCTGCACACAGGACCTCCGTGTGGTAACCACGGTCCTCTGACCCACACCTCATCCACCACCAAACTTGCACATCTGAATTGAATAATTTTCCTTATGATACCAAAAAAAGAGAAAGAGATATTGGAAAGAAAAATACAGCTCAGTGTAAGGAAAAGCTACCTTAGCAATATAAATAATAAAAAACACCCTTCGCATCCATGAAGGAAATTTAGTTATTTTTAAAAACAGAAAGCTTTTGACAATGCAGCTGCTCCCTGTATACATGTTGTGTCCAGGTTAATGAGTCCTTTCTTTGAGAAACAGCTCAGCTTCAGCCCTATTGGAAGAAAATCTATTTTTTGCTTGTGCAATGTGTAAGAGAGATCACCTATGTAGTAGGCAAGACCTTTGAAACAGACAGAATGACTTCAGTGGAGATTATTTGATACTTTCAGAGTATCCTGAGAAAGATTTGACTCTGAGATTAGCTCAACCAGTGAGAGCCTGGTGCTAAGAACACCATACCTTGCATGGGCCATTTGCTTACAAGTTGGACTTGATGATCCTTTTGGGTCCCTTTCAGCTTGGAATATTCTGTAATTTGGCTCAATGTCCCACTCACAACTATGGTCCAAACTGTTCTTCAGTTTGCTCCACCACACTATGGCACCCCCAGGGAGCCTCCAAGACACAGCCACCCTCCAGTCTATATATTCATATATATACACATACACACATACATACATTTATATATTTTTATATATATATTTTTATACACACACACACAAATCCTGGGTCACATGTATGGATGGACAAGAATACTTCTTACAACTGCCTTAGCACTGCAGCTGCACCACCAACAGGTAGGAAATTCTCATAGTGTGATGCCAGAGCCTGATTTATCAGGCACACTTTTACCCTGCCAGCAGCTTTGGCTAAACTTTTTACTAAAATGTACTAGCATAATACTTGGATGAATTTGGTAGGAAAGATTACTAGATTAATGGCAGAAGTTCAAAAATGAGAAAATACTTTCTGAAATTTAAAAAATTGCAGGGAGAGGTGGTGTGGTAACAAGAGAGGTGGCTAGAAATACTGAGTGTTTAAAAACATAATACTTCACTGAAGAAGGAGAAACCAAGTACCTGCTTCACTATTCATGTTCTTGAAGGAAAAAAAAAAAAGAAAATTTTTATTTTGGCAAAACTATTTTAACCTTAAGACTAAAACATAGGCCTCTAAATGTAGGCACAGGAAAGCATACAGCCACATATTGTGGTCTTTGCTGGGTTTCTGATAATGACAGTGATCAGAGGCCTAATCTTTGATTGTAAAAGGAGGATAGGATCTGTTTAAATCACCTGTTAGACATTAGATCAAACAGAAATAAGCCCTCCACTTTGGCTTGTTCTCTGGTATTAACGTTAAAAAGGTATACAATTATTTTTTTTTTGGTGAAACCAAAGAATCACAAAGCAAAAATTACTACAAAGCTGAGGAAAAAAAATTAGAAATCTGTTTTTGGTACATGCCCTTGCTATTTATTTTTTTATCATAACAGCAGTTGTAAATCCAAAAGCGAATCTAGACACTGCTTTCTGAGGAAGTGTGGGAGAAAATGGGTGCAGGTCTAAGCCTCTTGCCGTTTTATCCTCTGAGCGAGGCTATTGTGAAGGTTTTCTTAACACAGAAACCAGATCAGGTGTAACTGGTGGTTATAATGGTAATTCCACATAACTTTGCTGAAATTAAGCATAAACAGTGGAATTGTAGAAGGGGATGGAAAGCAAGAAAAAAAAGAACCTTTGCTGCGACCTTGCAGCAAAATGTACCTTGCTAAAGCACTGGCTCCATGCGCGAAGAGAAGCTGCTCTATGAATGGTTTCATTCAGCACAGACAGGAACAGCACCAGAGGCAGCGCCTTCGCTCCCCTCGCCACCCCGGCTCTGCCTGCAGCCCCCGGTGCCCCGCGCCGAGGGACCCCACGGGAGCCAGCGGCTGTGCCCCGCGCCGAGGGACCCCACGGGAGCCAGCGGCTGTGCCCCGGTGCCCGGAGCCCCACGGGAGCCAGCGGCTGTGCCCCCACAGTTCGGAGCCCCACGGGAGCCAGCGGCTGTGCTCCGGTGCCCGGAGCCCCACGGGAGACAGCGGCTGTGCCCCGGTGCCCGGAGCCCCACGGGAGCCAGCGGCTGTACCCCCACAGCTCGGAGCCCCACGGGAGCCAGCGGCTGCACCCCCAGAGCTCGGAGCCCCACGGGAGCCAGCGGCTGTACCCCCAGAGCTCGGAGCCCCACGGGAGCCAGCGGCTGTACCCCGGTGCCCGGAGCCCCACGGGAGCCAGCGGCTGTACCTCCAGAGCTCGGAGCCCCACGGGAGCCAGCGGCTGTACCCCCAGAGCTCGGAGCCCCACGGGAGCCAGCGGCTGTACCCCCACAGCTCGGAGCCCCACGGGAGCCAGCGGCTGTACCCCGGTGCCCGGAGCCCCACAGGAGCCAGCGGCTGTAGCCCCACAGTTCGGAGCCCCACGGCGGTGCCCGGGCCCGCTCGGGCCGCGGCTCCCCCGGGCGAGGCGCGAGGCGCGGGCCTGGCCTCCCCTGCGAAGCCCGTGACAAACACAATTAAATGCCCTGTCAGGTCCCTCTGCCTTGCCGGGAATAACCACAGTGATTACAAAGAAACATTTCAGCATTCCCCTTTATTCCCTCGTTTGATCTTAGTAGGAATGACTCTGATAAAACTGACGTACTGTACCATTTTTGATAAAATACACACTGCCTGTGGAATAATGCTGTCCTGGCTGAGGCTCACTCATGAAAGCCCTTATCCTTTTGTATTTTCTAGCTTTTCAAAACTTTTTTTTTTTTATTTGTCAGTTCAATTGTGTTATAAGCTTACCCAGATGCCTCTATACTTGAAATAGAAAAAAAAAATTACTTTGTTAAGATGTTAGGCAGCACTGAATGTAGTTATCATTATTTGTGGCCTTTATATCTTTATATCTACATTACAATTTTGTCACAAGCTCAATGTAATATCTAGAAATCCCCTTAAAATAAAAACTAGTGAGTGTGTTATGAAATTACAGCCAGGACAGATGGCCAGATCCTGTCATTGGAAATAAAAGTAATGTTATAAGTGTATAACTCCATTGGGGAAATTGAGTACCATAATAAAGTAGACTTCCACTTTCTGCAATGAAATTCAATGACTGTTGAGGAGTTTAGGGTTTAGAAAATTGAAAAATGAAACCTTTGGTTTTCCGCTGCTGTTTGATGATGTGTAGCAAGTCCCTTTATGGACTGAGGCTAACATCCAAATAGTAACAAGCTTGCAGTGAATAGAGCCCACAGAGGATCAGCTACTAAATCTTGCAATAAAAGCTGTGTGATTTACAGTAAATTCCAGAGGGCTGACAGCACCACAGCTGAGGGCATAAACACTTCTTTCATGGCTGAAGCTTCAGTCAGCTCTGTCTGCTGTGAAGTACAATTGAGCAGTGAGGCATGCTGCTTACCAGCAATGACTTTGATAAATAACTAGGAAGTCCCACTGTTGGCTTAAAACTAGAAGTTGTTCAGTTGCAATTCTGCATTTGTCCTGCTTTAATGGGTATGGAAGTGGCTTTAGCTGTAATCTGTCAGTGATTGATTAGGCCTTCCTGGATCCCTTCCCCACACTGCTCCCAGCTCCCTGCTCTCCACAGTTAAAACAAAATTGGTACATATCTGACTGCCCTCTTATGAGGAAAATAAACACTCTTAATTCTGCTCAAGCGAGTGTAAGTTAAATGCTTGCAACTAATAAATTATGGACAGACAACCCATGTTTACAGCGGGGTACCTAAAGGTGCAGGGGCTCGTGCAACTTCAGCTCACCACTCGGTTATGCTGGGGTGTAAAAGCCTAATCGGTGTAATTAATGTTTTTCATGCATAGGTGCAAGAGCCAGGGCTGGAGTGGAGCCTTAGATTCCTACAGAGCTCCAAGGCCGAATGCGGGATCATTCATTAACATGCTGTGTAAATTGGACATAATGTTAAACATGTGCACAAATGCCACAAAGCTACTCAGAAAAGGAGCATAGCAATAGTAGAAGAAGTTTCAATAATGTTTGATATACTTGGTCAGGTAAAATGCAATATATAAATTATCTGCTCTGATTTGGCACGAGTATTTCCCTTGTAGTTTCAGTTGGAAAGGGAAAAATAAACACAAGCCAGAGTATTACTACATCTAGAAAAACCTATCTTTAAAAAAAATCCAGGATGAGAAAGTCTCTTTATCTGATATCAATATTTTGCACACAAAAATTCAAACTCTACCCTCTGGCTTATGTAAAAACTTCAGTAGAGTGGACATCATGCTCCATGCATATACATAAAACATTGTTGTGAGATTGTGTAAACACAGACTTGCCAAGCATCAGAGTAGTTCTTGCATTCTCTGTGCTGTTTTCCGCTAATCTTGTAACTGAGTTACTGCAAGTAAACCGGGGAATAAAATTTGACACAGAGCTGGTCTGTAATACTTAAGAAATCTGAAGGTAAATACTGGGTGTACATAGCCTTAGGATACAGCAAACTTGAGTCCGAGTTCCTGATTCTGTCTCAACTGCCTCTGTAATTACTGGAAACAAGGGGAAAGGATTGAATGGATTCATCCTACCTCTGAAGAAAAATATTTTGCTTTTAATAGAAAGAATGTATTGAATCCTCATTCTTAATTTACTTCAGGCTTTACTGCCATCAGAATTATAGATAAGTTATTTATTTGGGACTTTACAAATCTATTTATACATGGCATGCTATTTTCCAATGGTCTGGTATGGGGGGACCCTATTTTTTTGAAAAAGATGCAACAGTGCTCATGCAAAGTGAACAAAGGCATTTTTCTGGTTTACAGTTTGTTCAATACAGAAAAAAGCAGTGACTGGGGAGAGAGTGGGTTTATTCTATAATTTTGGGGTGATATTTAGCTGAATTCACTCTTAGAGAATACTGAGTGTATTTCTTAAGCTTTTCTTGTCAGAACCACAAAACTATCAAATAAAATAATGCCACAGAAAGAAAATATCTTCTAGCAGCATGGTATGACTTGATTTTAACAAGGTCATTTTCAATGCCTTTTTAGAAAGCGATTAAGTATGATTTTTCATTTCTGAAACCGTCTACTTCTCATTGCCTGACCTACATGCATTGAATTGTTTCAAAAGCATTATAAGGGCAATTATTGTTGCCTTGAACTTTTCTTGCCATGTCAGAGTAACTAGAAATAAGACATGGGAGAAGGTAGTGTTTGATTAGCTTGAACATTTGTGAAAAAGGATTTTTACTCCCCCAAGGACTTAGGAAGAAGCCTACTCATAAGTATACAATCAAGGAGAGATTTGCATACCTGAGAAACAGCAGTTCAAGCAGGAGAATGTGAGGTCAATCAGGAGTAACTAGTTAAGAAATTCAATTGATGGCTATTTTCCCCATGCTTTTTTATACTTGTGATTTAATACCAGTTGATCTGAACTACCATTAGTAGCTGCTGAGAGAATCAAAAGCTTAGGTCAAATTCACATATTAGACTGTGAAGCACAGTTATACTCCTGTAAGGTAAGTATTCTACATTTCTTTAAAAGGGACAGAGGTCTTTTTTCCCATTTAGAATGTCAGTCCCATAATAATTGCTTATTATATCTATCAAAGTTCTAGGAACTCTTATAGCATGTTTTTTAGCTATATTGCAAGAGCTTTAAAAGCTAATAAACTTACAGCAAAGGTGTGAGGATTTTGAGTTCTAACAAATTCCTGTAAAATCATTTTATGATTCTGTCCAGAGGAAGAGGCAATGCAGAGAGGATATGGATCTCTGAAGCTCTGCCCACTGATTCAGCAAGAACTCACTGGTTTGCAGAATCCAATTTTTCCATGGTTGCAGATTCTAGGCTAGACACAGAAAGCTTATTTACATGAAACTGCTCACTCCTTCCTTTATGTGCACTGTCACCTCTGTGTCTCTCATCCCAGTTCTGCAAAGCCAATTCTACAAACTTGTTCTGCCAATAATCATGCATATTCAGTTGTTACTGATTAATGCTAAGCCCTGAATTTTATTTAAAACCAAGTGCTATTAACAATTTTTTCATGTCTCTTCTAAGAATGAAAGCTGTGTATGTGAAGCACTTCTTACTGTTTAGTAACTGAATTATATTTTAAATCACATCATTCAGAAGAGTAAAGTATAATAGTGTAGCAAACATCATTTAATAGTGACACGTTTCATTTGGACAGCCACTTAATTGAGATATCTTCCAGGGAAACTGTTTAGTCTACCAACTGTAAATGGCAATGACTACTGCTTAATCAGAACCATTTTAGCATAAATTTCACTTAATAGGGAAACATTTGCCTGGTGACAAATACTTGAATAGTGTTTAACCAAGTGTTAAATAGTTATACAATTCTAGACTCTCCTTTATAATTTTAATAGTGAAGTGCCAGAAAAAGATTAGAGGGAAAAATACAAGCTGAAATGCTGTAAATATCCTGGCTTTTTCTTTGGCTTCATTTATTTTTTTTGTTTTTGATGAGCACAGTATATTGTCCATGAAAAGCTTTATCAACTAATAATAAGTTTAAAAATTATATTAATTATAATAAAGTTATAAAATGATAACATGTATATGCCCTGCCAAAAGGCATCTTGAGTCTCCAGCACAATCATCCCTCACAAAAGTAGGCAAAATTCAGTCCTAACACCAACAGCCAGAGATCCCTTGGTTATCCCAGGAATTGAACTGACACATGGAAAGATCACCCACTCAGAACAGCTCACCTGCATATATTCAATAAACTGTTTCAAGATCCCATCAGAAGGACCCTACATATTTACTCAGGAATATATAACAGGTAGAGGTGTTTCATACTAACATACTCTTACCCAAGGAACCCTACTCCCACCAGCCAGTCTGTCATCTCTTAGTATATAAAGATGGCAAGAAGTGTCTTCTGCTGTCATTTACTGTTTCAGGAGATATGTCATCAGGCAGTCCCTCAGGAGTATTGCTGCTATTAATAATTATAGCTTAAGGATCTAATCCTATAAAGAACTAAGCACCTCAGTGAGAAGTCAAGAGGCACAAAGAACTGTTGAAAAGCTGAGCACCATCACGGATCAGACCCTTCCGTACTTGTAGTAAGCACTTGAATCACTCTCGTGGTACAATAAGCAGTCAGCGCAATGCAGTAAATCATAGAACATGTAAAAGGTTTTCTTGAATAACTGGCTGCACTAATAACATCCCATTTAATTAGTAAAAAACCATATTGAAACATGTCACAGAAAACATGGCAGGGTAATCTCCACAATATGCAACAGCTGATGAGTTAACTGGGTATTATGAATATGGGTGACTATAACCCACATATAGAGGTATCCATTCCGATAGGCTGTGTGACAAGTAGCCTATTGTTTCATTAATTTCTACTTTTAAAAGTTAATTTCTTCACTTTTTAGTATTAGTCATGTATTATGAAAGTTAACATAAAGGTGATGATAATGCATGATCTTTATATGCCATCTTATTAAAATGAAGCTATTTTTAATACTTTTAAGAGGCCTATCAGAAAACACAATTTATATCCTCAAAGTATATTTTGTCAGTTTCAAGTATAATTTTTGCATTCATATTCTTTTATGAATTTTAATGGAGACACTTAAATTGTAATTATTCCTCTCAGCTCAAATGCAGGTAACAAATGGAATTCAATCAGTGTTTGCGCATAATGACCATCATTAAGAGAGAAATAATAATGACATTCTCTCTGCATTAAACTTGCAGACTCTTTACACAATGATCTGAATCCCATTATTGATCTCCATGGAGATATGCAATTGTCACCTATTCTGCATAATATCTGAATGTTAAATACATTTGTTTGGAACAAATATTTTAATGAATACAGTCAGTTCCACTTAATTAACTATCTGATAACTGAATATTTTTGCTTAATAATTGAACATAGAACATCAAAATTGTCCTTTTTTTAAAATCAAATGCACTTGAGATTCGACACAGACATTCATTTAAATTTTTGTAAAATGTATATATAGTTTAAAATTTCCATTGCTTTTCTTTAACAAATACATATTAAGATACTGGCAAAGTATTTAGCAATAAATTCTTTTCCTTCCTTTGCTTTTACTAAACCTAGTGAACACTTCAAACTGGAAACATTTTCCTTCTAAAACAATCTCTTTCCTTCTGCAGAAAGGTATCTCACAAATGGGTTTGCTACTAAAAGGTTGCTCATGAAGGTCTGAACACGTCACTAAGCTACTCTGATGTCTTATGAGAAACAAACATTGAATTATTTGTTGCAGGAACTGGATGGCTACAAACATCTAGACATTGTACACATACATAGGAAATTAAGAGCTAAGAAAGTGGATTTTATATCTTTCAGACCTACCAGGGTTGAAAAAGCTAACAACAGCCATTTTTTGCTCAGGTCAGCATTCTGAAATGCAGGAGGAAAAAAAATGCTTAAATGTAAAACAATGAATTGAAGTTTTAGAAGAACTATCTCATACTGACAAAAAAAAAAAAAAAATCTTACTTATTCTGAAGAGCTGGGGGGTTTAGAATTCAACCTTGTCTGAATAAACCAGGCACCAGAAACTAAAAAGAGTAGTGAGAGTAATCCCAATTGGCATTCAAAGAACCTACCTCTGGATGCAGCCATCTTGTTTAAAACAAAACTTTTGGTGGCACTGGTGATGGGAGAGGCTAGTAAAAGTTGCCTTAGAGGAAAGTATGAGAAATCCCAGAGTGGATAATTAAAAAATAAGTTGGCCATAGGGGAAGTTTCTTCCCATTGTCAATACTTGGCTAATGGTATGAACCATCAGGAGTCATCTACTTTGTTTAAACACTGAAACTATAGATCTTTTGATTATCTGTGTAAACGCCTGTTTCCTTTTTAGGATCCTGCTAAGGTCTTAGCCTTCATGATGTTGTGGCTTAATTCCAGCCAGTAACTCAGCCTCACACAGCCTCTTGCTCACTCCTCCCTCGTGAGACATGGCAGAGAATCAGGAGGGTAAAAGTGAGAAAAGTTGTGTGCTGGGGGTAAAACTGTTCAATAGGTAAAGCAAAAGCCACACACACCAGCAAAGCCAAACAAGGCATTTATCCACTGCTTCCCATGGGCAGCCAAATGTTCAGCCCCAGCACATGAAGGCTCCACCACAAGGTGACTTGGGAACACAAACACCATCGCATCCCCTCCTTCCCTCTTCTTCCCCAGCTTTATATCCGGAGCCTGTACTCAGATGCATTGCATTCACTGCAGCCTTGGCAAAAGACAGGAGGAATGAACAAGGGAACTGGAAGAGCTTAGTGAAAGCCTGTTTTTCTAGACTAACAGGATTCCTGCTTAGTGATAAAGCAAAGGGGTTTCCAGATACCCCAACAGGCTGACGTTTTGGAAAACCAGTGTAACTGCTTTCAACATAAATTGAACTTATGAACATGCTATCTTTTAATTTAAAGCTCAAATTAGATTTCTCTAAAAATCCATCAATATACTTGCACATTTCATGCAGCTAAAATAAATGCTGATGCAATGATATTTCTAGTCCATGTTTAAGTTTCCCACCCACTCAGTATGTCTTTTAAAGACTAAATAGAAATTACCTATCTGTTTCTATTCACATCTTCCACAAAGAAATATTAGACATACAGCAAAATTAGCAAAAAGAAAAGCAAAACCATAAAAATTAATTAATTTTCTTTGGAAAAAATACATTAAAAAAACTAAAACAAACTTTAAGCGTAATAGGAGAACCAGAAGCAGTATGCTTGTGTGCTTTATGCTTCCTCCCTCTTTGTCTTTCAAAATGAAAAATCAATTACAGTAAGAGAAATTTTTTAGCAAGGATTATATACAGGGTACTAGAAGATCAGACACAATAAAAGATTATGAGACACTGAGAGAAGTGTAGGGTAAAAAGATTAAAGTAGACAAAGTCAGAAAGCTAATTTGAAAATCATCACCAGAAAAACATGACATTTAGCAGAATATTGTAGCTTAATCCTGTGCAGAATAATGTTTGACCCACACTGTTGCATGGCTGTAGTAGCTGCACCATATACCAACATATTTGCTAAGGACTATTTAAGCAGGATCTGTGTATACCATAATCTCCAGTCTGGGTGGTACTTGCAGTATTTGTATATCTCTATATTTGATCGTTCCCTTTATATTATGCAGAATGCATGACATCCTATGGATGGATGCAGAATGTGTTTACTACACCACAACTCGATCATTATCTTGGGTGAATGGCCACAGTGTGTCCCAGAACCTGCTCATTATTATGGGGACTGCATACGAGTAATTGATCACTCTTCCAATACTGTACAAGAGCTCTTAGGGTGCATGGAGGGGGAATATATTCTGTATGTAGATTCTACATTTATTTTGTTTTGGACAGTGAAGTATACAGAGAGTGAATTATAAAATGCCCCTGTCTTCACTATTGTTTGCTGGGAGAAGGAACTGTTGTTTTGAGAGATAAAAATAAAGCATCTGAGAAGACTGAGCTATGACGTGGCAAAAGAGTAAATGCTTGGGAGAAAGAATTATAATCTTTCTCAAGGAATACCAGTAATGTAGAAAATATTAAAACATATTGATACACAAGTTTTTTAAAATGCTTAAGCAGAACGGAAAATTGGTTTACTGCTATGGCTAGAGGCACACAGGCAAGATTTAAAAAAATAAAAAATTAGTTGGATGCCAAGGTGGTTGGGTAGTAATATCTTGGCTACACATTTTACATCAGAGGCATGAAGCAAGTCTATTACATGTGCCACTTAGCATGTTCTAATTCCTAAACTCTGCTCAGAATCTCTCATCTTCTCTAGGTAAGCCATGGGGTGAATAGCCATCCCAGTGCTGCTGACAGAGATAATGCTGTCATATCTTGCTAATCATTTTCACTAGATTAGGTCCTACCATTTATATAGAAGTAATTTGTTTACTTGTTCAATGTGTTGTTCTTCAGGTGATTTATCTCTGTTACTCAGCTGGCTATTTTTCAGTGTGCATTTATTTACTTTCAATGTGCAATGCCAAGACTGGCTAGGATGCCATCTTTACAGCATTATTTTTTAATGGGTGGTAATCCCAGTATCAGTAATATGGCAATATATTTATAGGCAGAGCAAAACAAGAAACTAAAGTGTAGGGTGACATTCTGTTTGCAGTATTACACCAAATCAAGGCAGCAAGCAATGGCCAAGAACTTGTCAACCCTTCACTGGCCCTTCATTTGTCATAGCTGGTATAAGAGAACATAACAAACAAGTCATTTCTTGCCAGGTTAATTTTTTCCAAGGACAGAACTCCTTCATTAGACCTGTAAATGTATTGGCCCAAGAAAAGGCCTTATAACAGTGCAATATTGCATTGCCTGGGGGAAGTATTGCTGAAAACAGCTAAAAAGAAAAGTCATTCCACAGTCATCACTTTTCAAGTCCACTTTTTTCTATAGCCAAAATATAGCTGATTAGGAGATTCCCTTTTGGACTAACCAGGAATCTCACACAAACTAAAATTAGGCAGGTGTTTTAAAAAAAGAAGGGAAGCAAGTATACCTTTTGTACTGAAACTGGCAACAATTTACAAAACCAGAAGACAACTATTATTTTTTGGAGAATGGAATGAAAAAACTATGGCTGTGATTAAATTACACACTAAAGCTGTTGTTAGAAATCCCATAAGTGAATTTTAAACAAACTGTGAGCATACTGTGAGCACAGGACTAGAAAATGTAGCTCCCTTTTAGCCAGAAGAAAAGTGTAAATAATGTGTGAATTTTTTACCATGTTCTAAGTAGTTCAGAGAAAGAAACTTTAATCATTGAAGCAGGATATGGATTGTGGAATCAAGAATCTGTGATCTGTGTAGTGTTGCAGAAGAAGCAGAGACATAGTCCTGTTTGTGAAATAATTTAATTCATGATTATTATTGCTCATGTGTTTTAGCAGTCACAGCTTAGGATGACCATTCCTTTACCAGGGTAGGGCACACAATGGCTGTGCAGCAGACCTGCCAGAGGCTCACAGAATGTGCTGGACATTTGCAGTTTTTATATTTTACTTGATATTTAGGCCGTGGTTTAAAATGCTTTTGTGGCATTTATCACTGGACTACATGGGTTCTTGGCATAGTTTATGCTTTTTTAAGACCTACCTAATACATTATAGCTTCTTTGAGGTATATAAATGTGTAGTTCAAACCATATTACTTGACTCTATTCCCTAATATTCCTTCTTTGGAGTATTCTCTGACAATGATGTCTAAGACAGTTTCACAGTTGTATATCATAAACTGACACATTCAATTTTAAGGAATTTTAACAGCACTCTAGCTCTCAGAGAGGGGCAGAAGCAAAGGTAGGTAAGGAGGTGATTTAAGAATTTGGAATGTTTTGGTAAACTAAATTATGGCAGTATGCTAATAATTAGCAGGCTAAATGTCCTCTTTCTAAATGTGCAGGCTAAACTTCCTCTTTCTCTCTCCAGAACAAGTTATCTCAGAGACTTGAAGTAGCTCCACAGCTAATGAAAAAGATGTGAAATGACAAGATGAGAAGAATAAGCAATTGTGTTTTTGGTGTAGGAAGGAGTAGTCATTTTTAAAAGGAAACTTTTTAAAGGAAACCATCCTTTTCACTGTTCAAGGGGATTTTTAAAAAGCTATGTACATTTTAATATATATAACAATTTCAGATAATCAAATCTCAAACTGAAGGATTTTTTATTTTTTTTCTGTAAGGTATGCCATGGGAACTTATTAAACCGTCTTGGAAGCATATTTATATTTGAAATCAGAAAGTTTTCTCATCCTTCTAACTAAAAAACAGAGGACCAAGCAAACCTAAGGGTCAAAAAAACCCACAGAATCTGGTACTAAAGGTATAAGCTTTACACTTAAATAGCTTTAGAGACAGCTCTCCAAATTGCACACATCTTTTTACTCTAAATTAAGGTAAACAAAAACCTGATTTTGGTAGTTCTGTTTTAAAAAAGATCTATAATACTCTGAATATGAAAAAACTAACAAGCACAAACAGCTTCACTAAGATAATATTGCAGCCTTATAAACCTACTGTAAGTGACAGATCAACATTTTCAAGCAGGGACAAAGTGAATCCATTAGATGAAATACTGCCATCATTACCTATTTTTAGCAGTAATAATAAATACAGTCATTATGATGATGAATAACTAATGAAATGGCAGGCCCAGGAAACAGCATTGTAAAGCTTTCAAGAAATTACAGTCAGATCCTGGAATTGAGGTATTACCAGTCTATGCCTTATTTACCTTGTGACTTCAGTAGGACTTTTCAAGTACTGCATATCCTGAAGCTCTCTGTAAAAACATAAAAAAAAGAAAGTAACAAGATAAAAAAGAAAAATAACACAGTAGACATCATACCACATTATAATCCAGCCTGAAGAATAGGCCACAGAAAACATATAATAATTCTTGCTAGGAGGAATTGCCACAGACCCTTTTGTTTTCTTACTACACAGAACTAAAATATGTTCCACAATTAGAAACACTTCATATAATTCTTTAAGAGAGAGGAACCTTACACCGCCCCACCCTCTCCCTCCCCAGGACTTGCTAAATTCTATTTATATTTCTAATCAGGCATTAGGTAGATATCATAAAATTTGATAAATGGAACATACTTTGCCCTGATTAAATGATCAACAAAATGGAATCAGTATGCTTTCATTTACTATGTCAGCACAGTGACTAAAAGCATTGAAGATATTATCTTATCCCTACCTTAAAAAAAAACCTGAACATTTTAACTGTTTCTGAATTCTGAGAAATTTTCAAAAGTCACTCTCTAGAAATGGACTATTCTGGAGACACAGTTCAGATCTGGAAATTTTTTTGAGATTCAACCTTTGATCTATTTTGTAGTTTCTTATCTTTCTAATTTTCTTTAAATGCATGGCTGAATATCTGAAAGGTATTTTTTATCTGAAAGGAATGTTTGCCTCAATCATAGATAATAGATTTTTAAGAGAAGATTAAATAGAGAATCAAGACAAATTGTATAAGTGTTCAAAGTCTTAGCAATATGTTCATCTTCAAACTAGGATTTTGTAAATTATCTGTTTTCAAGACATCTGATTCCAGATGTTTTTTTCATAGGAGACATCTCATTCTCTAGTCAGCTTTAAAATTAATTCCTGGTTCTAGCGCCATTCACTTTTTTTGACTTTGAACAGCAAGCTTTAACGTTATTTATCAGTTGTGTCACATTAGGAGTGCATACAATAGCAATTCATTGGACAATGAAATGTTAAAGATGGTCTGATTGTTCTACTGAACATAGAAAGGGAGTGATTTAATTTCAATATTTTTGAAAAAAGCAGGTATTAAAATTAGAAAACAGCACATGCACCTTTAAATAGAATTAATTTAGAGAAAAAACAGAACATTTAGAATTTTTAGATGTCAATTTTTTATTTCATAATTTATGGGTGCATATATAATTGCTCCATTAAGTTTTGTTTGCTGTCTCTATCCATCCCTGAACTGGAAATGCTTTGGGTAGCATATCTCTCAATATGTTTACCTGAAGTAGGAATGAAAGCCATCTTGGACCTAATACCATTATCTAATACATTGTATACATTTAGCAAGTTTCACTGGCATCACTGCCTTTTCCCAAACATAAATATTATCATTAATCAGAATGGCATTCCTCCAAACTTAACTTGTTTTTAAACAATTATTTTTCACATGTACTTTGAAGCCTGAATCGTGTAAACATCAGTAGTCTTAAATTTGCTTGCCTTTTGCACATAGGCAAATGTAAGTGGGAAGGTGAGTAAATCTGACTATCTCCCAAGAAGTGATATTTTCTTAGTTAAATGGAATACAGATGTCTTCATCTCACTCTAAAATCAAGGTCAAGCAGATTAAGAGTAATGTGATACCCTTTTGCTAGGAAGGTCTGTATTTCTGGTCCAGACAGAATTTTGAAGACATTTTGTGCTATGCAGCTGGTAAAAAGGCACTCAGAAAACTTTATGGCCAGTGGTGGCAAGATCCCTTGCCTGTGAAAGATTTTTTTTTAAAGATGTATGGACCCTATAAGGAGTCTTTTAAGGAAAAAATAACATTATTAGGGCTGTCCTCATTTTACTAAGACATTTTTAAACTTTTTATACCTTCTTGGACTTCTGAAGAGCTTTAAATGGAGCAGCCAGCCTCAGAACAAACCAATTTACTGAACTCCTTACCAGGTGCTGCATTACACATTCACACACACAGGATCTGATTTCAATTTCTAATACTGTAAAATTAGGTAGGGGTATGCTCCACAAGCAATGAAATGTTAATAGGGCAATCATAGAAAAATGAATGTTTTAGTATATCTTATTTTTAATATCTTCCTAACTACAAAAACATAAGCCATGAATTTATATCAAACAAAATAACAATGCGTTTTTCTCAACATGTTGTGAGATAAGACATCTGGATGTTGCATTCAGTCTTGTCTGTGCATAAGGGAAACATTACGTATTTCAAGGGAAGATTGAATGAAACAATCTCAAATTGCTAAATAACTTTCAAAGAAACATTTGATATTTTGTTCCATCAAAGTGTGAATGGAGATAGTTTAAGAATGTCAGAAAGAGGAACAAGGGTTAATATAAGTCACAATAATGAAAGGACAGTATGGAGAATTCCTATCTGGATGATTAGTTAAGATTTGGAAATTTTTAGTATTTCTGTAATTGTTTTCTTGTTCTTGGATGATAACTATCCAGGACTAGTTGAGATTATTATTCCCCTTTTTCCTTGCTACTTCATCTACACTGAATGCAAATCTCAAGATGAAAATGCCATAGCATCCACAGAGTTAAAATAAATCATTTATATTCCCCTTTTTTCTTTACATGGATTATGTCTTCCTTGAGGTGAATTTCTCATGAATTTCTCTAATTTGGGGCTACAGAATTTTTATCCCAAGAATGCACAATCTTATACATACTAAACTCATCATATTGTATCAGGTAGAATGAAATCAATTGAATGTGTAAATTCCTTAAATAATAGCAAATGGAGCAAATTGAATTTCAAAGGGAAAAAACAGTGAACCTGAAAAGTGGTGGTACGAAGGTCATCAGCAGAATTAACAAAAAAGTCTGGCAAAGTTACAGTTAGGCAGTCAGTAATACTCTATTGATCAGACTTTCTCAATCAATGATGCTGTGCCTAGATTATTGATGCAAAGGTATTAAACAAAATTTTATTTCAGCTAACTTGTTGGCTCAGATGTCAACTGAAAGTCATTTCCCCAGTCAATCAAAGGTATGATAAATCTGAGCAGAGTTAGTTCTTCAACACATTTGTATATCTTCTACTTTCCAAAGATATAATGAGCTTTGAAATGGCAACATTTAAAAGAATATTTTAACTAGGAAAAGCAAAGACATAGCATTTACATAAAAACACAGAGAACCAAAGCACAGGCTAAGGAGGGAATAGGAAGAAAGAGATACTTCATGTGACAAGGGAAATTGGCAGGTTACATCAGATAATATCAAAATCCAAATCGCTATCTAGAGGTGGCTCATAAAAAAATACGATTTCCTCTTAATGTTGACTCACTCATGTCACAGAGTCCTCCACTCACATGACAGTCTCTGCTAAAGAAAGACTAAGAGCAAAGCAGGTGCTTGCTGCAGAATAAAGGAAAGTTTCTGAGCACCCATCCATCCTGCATTTGGTTTTGTTGTTGATGGTAGGCTTCCCAAAAGCTTGCATTTCAGTAGACATAGAATACAGTCTGGAAAGGGAAGGAATATACAATCTAGGACAATGCACACGTTCATTGTAGTGCACACATTCATCAGTAAAAAATATTCTCACAAGGTATGTTCATCACAGCAGTGCCAAAATCCAGTGACAATGCCTGTGAGATCTGGATTTCACTGAAGCTCCTTATTTCCCAATCTTGCACTCAACACTATTCTAAAAATGAATTTAAATAAAAATTAACAAATATGTATCTCTGGGAAATCCAGAGAAAGTGGTGCACTTCCAACATAGTTGATCTATTTGACTTACCTTTCAGTCAGAATCAACAAAACCATTAGCTACAGTAAACTAAAAAGAGCTGAAGAGTACTAAGAAAGTGTGTGTGTTTTCATAGGGTTTGTTAGCTTATGAAATGTAATTGACTTCAATGACCTTAAACCAAATTCAATGTAATATAAGGATCAAAAGAACTCTTTTATCAAAGAGAATACAACAAAGTTTTATTTTATACTCTTTTTTTCTTTCATTATCAAAGTGAACAGATTTAAAGTATATAAATTATATTGGACAGAATTCAGAAATATTAAATTGAAAACAAAAATTTCCATCCTAAAAAATAAAAATTTCTTATAAAGGAAAAAAAAAAAAAGAAAGATAAAAGGCTTTAAGGAATTGGAAAAAAAAATACAAAAAGGAAAGTATGAGAAAAAGACACTTGAGAAATCATTTGATAATATTTTCTGAAGTGTGATATATTTCTGTGAGTTCTCTATGAATTCTATCTTGCATGGTAAAATCCTAAAGAGCTTTTTAGGGGAAAAAATATATTTGCATGACTTCAAACTAAATAATGAGAACTTACTTTGATCCTGCTTTATTTGCAATATTATTCTTCCTTTGTCTTTCATCAACTTACACATAATTACAATGTGGGAGCAAAAATTTAGCTACAACCATTACAAAATTACATCAGCAAGCACAAATGTGCCATAAATTAATTTATATTTCATTGAATCCTTTAGGGGGTGAAATCTTCTATTTTAATTAATTGCTTCTGTGTTGTCTATTTGTTTAAAAATAAACTAAAGGAAAGGCTGAAAGCTCTTCCATTTTCAGGACTACTGGGTCAAGAAAAAATCAAAATGAGCATCAGGTCTCTAACCATAACTTGAGCACAGAATTGAGGTAGAATACAGCGATATCTACATAGGTTGTGTCTGCTTCAGAGAGTTGAAGTAGACTTTTTCCTATCTGGGTGTCTGATCACACCAACCTCGTTTATGAATCCATCCCCTAACTCCTACTTCATTCCTTGCAGTTGTCAATCATAAAGGGTTTTTTTCCTTCCTTCTGTAGAGATACAGGCTTCCTCTGATCAGCCTATGATACAAGTCTTCTCAGAACTTCTTGATCTCCAGTTCCAGATCTTTATAGATGCTCAATGCTTTGCCTGTTGACTTGGAAACATACAATTACTCTTTGATCTTTTTTTTTGTACCTTATCTGGTTTTTACAGCACCTGCCATAATGAATGATAGGCTTGTAATCAAGCTATCAGGAAAAACGATAATACAAACAAAAAATGTATAAAGACTGTTCCACTGAGAGCTGCCTTTTTTGCCATCATGCATGAGTAGCCAAGTAGATTCAGTGTTACTAAATTGATCTCACTTTGGATGATACCTGAGTAGTTACTATTCCCTAACTTTGTGTCCAAAGAAAACCCAACCAGATAGAAGCAGTAAATTATCCGGTAAAGACCTTATCAAGACTGTAAATTACAATGCTAAAGATCCAATTAATATTTTTATAATTCTCAGTTGGCTCCCAGGTAGTATGATCACCTTATTTTTCAAAACTATATATGGTTCTTACTCCCTATCGTTCTTATTCTCTACCCTCTACTGTGATTCTACTGCTAAAAAATTTTAGAGATCATTGTGGCAACTGAATATCCAAACTGTTTTGTTTTATCTCTTAAAATTATGGTTTTAAATCTGTTTATGCTGTCATCCAATTGGTTTCTTCTTCTACTACTATAAACACTAATTTTTTTATTATAAACACTGTTTTGCTCTTTCTGTTTTGGATTACTGGATCCTTTCTTCATTCCCACCACTAGTTTTGCAGTAAATATTCTCCCTCTGCTCTTTTGTTGTATCACTGAAAGTTACATTGGCTAGACATGATTAATCAAAGAACCCTCACCCAAAGATGTTTTCCATGTTTTGTGTCTTAGCCTTCGAGAGTCTGACAAATGCCTCACAGGAGAAAAGGGGCCTTGTTTTTTACTCTGTTTAATTTTTTTTCTTCCTTAAATAAGAGTTTGAAAACCAATTCTTTGCTGATCAAAACATATGTAAGTATTCTTTTGTATACTTAAACAGTATTTAAGCAGTGACAGCTTCTCTGCTACTGCTACTAGCAGCTTTCTTCCAGTGGTAATTACATTGTTGCTATGTTTTTTCACCTTTACACAGTTGTAAATTTGAAGTAACTTCAGTGAAGCATAGAATGAGAATTTGGAGGTGGGGGGAAATCCGTGTAGTGTATCTGTTTGCGATTAACCATCATGTTTCCATATGTTGTAGTCCTGCTTGAAAATTCAAGTGGTCTAGGGAAATCTGATCAGCACTCTAATTATGGCCTGCTTGAATCAAGTCAGTCAAATAATGTCAAAAACAATTATTTTCTTTTCCAAAGGGCACAACAAGTTTGGGAATACACAAGAGAAAATGCAGATCTCAATATGTTAACAGTTTATCAACCAGTCTTGGGGTATTCATTCTTTGAAAATTTATTGATGTATTTTCATTAGTGTCATTGTTGTCCTTTTTTAATATAGGGGCTAGACTATTAGGATATGATGCTTTGCTATAGATCACCTTTCTAAATTGGTCCACTGGCTGAAAGAAAAGTTAAGAATAAGGAGAAATGGGTTGTGTTATTAAAATACTGGACTTTTCAGAGGCACCAAGTTGGATGGGGTTTTAAAGTGCTTGGTATTTTAAAAAATCAAAATATCCATGGAGTTTGTACTGAAGGTTACTGTCCAGGAAATTAAACCTGTTTGCTTCTTTGTGCCTAGGCTCTGACACTCAATCAGATGCCAGATTGTCAGACAACTAACTATGAATATTTTGTGGCAAGTGCATTCTGTTGCCTTGTCATTTGGAAGGGAGATTTTCTGAAGAAGCTAAGAGTTTTAACCTGGGCAAGACTTACAGCATTGAACCAAGATTGAATCAGGATACTAAATATTCCTTTAACAAATATGGCATAGCTCTACAAACATCTTCAGCGATTCAATATTAAACATAGAATAATTTGTTAATAAAATATTTCCATTGAATGAATATTTTCATTCACATATGTTTCCTGCTGAAAATTCTTAGATATTCTGAAGGAAATCTTAATGAAAGCTTATGGGTTTAAAATTTCTTTTTGCAAAATCATCAGCAGTTTTGATAAAACTACTACAGTGAAACTCCTGATTCTGGCATTCACTGCAGCAGCTTTCTGATAAAATAGAGCTGATAGGATGCTGAAGGCAAACCTATACTGTGTGTTAATAGTGAACCTGACAGGGTAAATCCCATTTTATGATTTCAGGTTTTTAATAAAATCTGTTGCCTTTTATTAATTCAGATTACAATTTATCAAACTAATTGTAATGAAAATGCCATTGAGATCATGATTAACAATAAGAAAAAACAAAACAGCAATTTCTGTAGGAAATTACTTTTCTTTATATATATATTACTTTTTTGAGAAAAAGAAGGCAGTGTTACATGTCACTGTATTTTTCAGTATTTACAATAAAGTGAGGAAAGTCGTCTGTTGTTGTGTGATTACTTGAACTTCTTCATTGCAAAAAGGACAAGGAATACCAACTTAAGCGACCAAAATAATGTTTCATATTTTCACCTCTAACAGCCATAATAGATCTATGTTACCTCTGTTCTGTCTTTAATATATCATTTTTGCCTTCTTGTTTTAAGAATCACACTGATTCTGTTTGCTTTTCCCCGAACTATATTTATGACACCTCAGTTGAAACACTTTAATCTAAAACCAGGAAAAGTTTTCATTCCTGATATTACTGAAGAAATTATAACTTAATGCTTCTTACAAGATGTCAAATAAAGAAGAATTAGGTATGGTTTACTTTAAAAATTGAATGTAAGTTTTTATAGTATGAGTGTGAACAGGTATGTTCACAGAGGAGAATGTGGTATGTTTCAACCTGTAAATGTATTGATCTCAGTAAGTTTTCATGTACATGTATCAATATGTATGTTTATATACACCAATGCATATTTAAGTGATTTTCTGTTATACTATGCTATCACCTTTAGAGATAACTTGTCAACTCAGTCTGTAAAATCTTTAGAACAGACACCATCTCCTTATACGCTTATGCATTTCTCTGGGCAATTAGACCCTGACCCTCTACAGAGATCACTGACCATTACTACTATCAGGAAAAAAAGCGGGTTTTTAATGCATTTTTGCCTTAAATCACCCATCTGTTTCAAGGAGTTTATGTGCATTTAATAGTTTAATTCTACATAAAATTGAATATAGATATTTTAAAAGGTTTATGTTCCATACATTTGTACATATTATTCTACCAGCACAGAAACATTCTCTTTCTCTGGTACTACTACATACATGCATGATACAAGAGCATTATTGTACCTTTAAGGTCAGATATTCAAATTTTCTTGCCACGGAAATGGTTGCTTTTAGAGCCAGCTGTCATAGAAACATTTGTTTATCTTGAGAAACTTGGCAAAAGGAAAAATCAATGTACAAAATGTTGTGAATTCTAGAGATAGGGTGAAAGACATTGTAGCATCACATGGTGCCCATAAGGATCTTATTAAAGCCATCATCTGACAAGCTTCTGCAGTCATGCTCTACCTGTTTAAACTTTATACAAGATAAATGCCTTATTCTGTTACAGAAAATGCTGCTCTGAAAGTTGGGTGATGATACTGAGGACTACAATATCATTATATGGCACATTCTCAGTGGAATGCAAATAGTTGTAATAGAATCTATTATTAAACACTCACTTAACTATTTAATTACTTGATTCATGTTTTGACATATTTCGTAGCATGTAACTTTTGTGAAGAAAGAGCTATGCATTTGTGATCCTGCAGAAGTCTTGCAGCAAAGTCGTGGATAGAACTATCTGCAGCTGTCTCTTAGCCTATATTTAGACTGCCATTTTCTAAGGACAGATTTGGGATAATTTCATTATTTCTTTTAAGTTTAATTACTAACGATGAATGGTCCAAGTAATCATAACTGTTAACTGACAATGATGAATGACTCTGTCATTTCAAAAAGCTTTTTTATTATTGACCAGGAGATCACATTGATTCTTAAATATAAGGTCAGTTTAACTGCATCCTGTAAAGCACCAAGAATCCTAAAAATGTGATATGAAAAATAATATTTAATTAATGAACAATAACATATAAAACATGAAAAACAATTATTCTACCCATTTAATTCAGAGTACCTGCATTTTATAATGACTCTGGATTGACCACCTATGGGCCTTGACTAGTGTTGCCTATTGTCACACTAGCAAAGAAAATCAAGCCTTCTGAGAAAGACTGGTGAGACTGAGTATAGTCTTTGTGTATGATTTGCAAAAACACAAGTGAAGTTCCATGTTTAAGACATTACCTGATTTTTTGGAAGAGTCACAGAGTATCTCTGCTGCAAAATTTTAGAGTTCAGCTTAAATCAAGGAAAGAAGAATTTGCTTTAGGTCACTGATAATTGTGGAGAGAAAAGAAAGAAGAAAAAAAGAAAAAAGGCAAGAAAAGAAAAAAGAAGAGAAGAGAAGAGAAGAGAAGAGAAGAGAAGAGAAGAGAAGAGAAGAGAAGAGAAGAGAAGAGAAGAGAAGAGAAGAGAAGAGAAGAGAAGAGAAGAGAAGAGAAGAGAAGAGAAGAGAAGAGAAGAGAAATAGTAACATACTAAGAAAAGCCTTCTGAAATGGGCAGTAAGATTCACAGTGCTTTAATTTTTGTTAGAAGCTTTATGGTTAGAGCACACTGACATTAAAAATGCATAACAATAAAACATAAAACCATTTCCTTATTGCTGGCATTTATGCAAAACCACTTACAACCATTCAAAATATTAATATCCTTTCCTACCTAGCAATTAATGCTGCTCTGAGGACTCAGTACTCCAAGCACAAGAAAATAGCATTGCCACAGTGCTCAGTGACCCACTGTACTTAATTACACAACAAAGTTCTCGACTCTAAGTCACAGAAATGAAAAGTCAGGGTTAGATTTCACAGTGCAATCAAGTCAAAATCCATAAACAATTTCAATGTATGTACCATGTACACTAGAGAGCAATTTAAACAGTCAGAGACACATTTCTTGAAATTATGCCATGCTGATTTTTACTACTCATTTTTACTAAGTAGATTATTAGTAGCAAAATTGTTATGCAAGTTTGAAGAAAACAGACACAGTAAGCTTGTGCTCTCGATTGTCTGCACTGAGCAATTGGTACACACTGGTTTTGTTTTCCTATGTGCTACTTTACTAACCTTTAGGCTTCAGTCCCTCATTTGACTTGCACAGAGATTGTTCTTAGGAAGATCAGTGCACAATTATGCAGTTAAGGAATAAGAGTGCCTTCTTCTGTAAGCCTTTTCACAAAATGGAATCCAAGATTAGTCTTGATTTTATTGCCAAGTATGCCCAATAGAACTGGTATGGCTAGTGTGCAGGCCCAGATTCCTCTGAGTTTAAATTTTACTGCATTTTTTACAGCAGAAACCCAAAGCTCCATATCCTAGTAAAGGAACTAAGACATTGAACACCAGAGCTTGGCTTTAAGTGTCAGAGTCATACTAATTTTTTTTAGCAAATTTCAACTGTTTTGAGCAGAGGCAAACTAAAGAAAGCTTGGTCTTCATTTTAACAATGTTTTTAGTCATGCCTTGTAGCCAAATTCTGCCCCCAGTTCCATATACACAGATGTACCTGGATTCAGGTGTGGAATTTGCACCACAATTTTTATGGCAGTTTTTCAAACACAGTTTCACACAATGTGGTCAATACAATGGTTTAGTCATTCCACCTGACGTTTCCTGCTTTATTCTCTCATGAACTCCAGTCCATGATTTACAAGATGTATCATCATGTATTGGAAGTTTGCATTGGAAAACTTTTAATTGGCAAGTCCTCTGCTTTGTTTAAAGACAGCTGGAAAATGAAACGTCTCTAAACATGTGCACTTCCATTGTTTGAATCCCAAACTTCACAAGGTAAAATCCTTCTTAACACAGGCACTTCAACTGACTCAGTTCCAACTGAATAATGTAATTCAGACTCCATGGATAACAAATGAGTGATATCCACATGACATAGGACAAGAACAAAGGATCGAGGCTCATTCTATCAACATGACAAACAAGCAGTTTAAACCAGTTTTCTTAAACAGTTTTGATTACTGTCTTTATCATCTGATAGGGACAGGCCTGTTGAAGAACATCCATTTCTAATAGAGCACATTGAATTAATCCATTTTCATTTGTCTTGAGGAGATTAACCAGAAATAGTTCCAAGTTTTACTATCAGTCAAACTTCCTATTCTAAAATTATCATTAAAATTAGTCTTGTCATTGGAGGCACAGCTGTACTGAGTACATGTTGTGCTGTATCTGCTCATGGATTGATCAAACATTCACTTAATATTTCACTCAGTAACCACAGGCAGAATCTTCAGACCCAGAATACAGCGTCTAGGGACTGGAAGACTTCATGCTTACAGGATAAGGATACACTTTTATTTTTATTGTCCAGAAATATTTCCAATGTGTTTCTTAGAATTTTGCATTTTTTTTTGCATTATTCCACTGAGATGCACACATACTCTGCATTCACTGTTACAAAGTGCTGTTCTCATGCATTGCAGCATCTTGTTCCCTAGAACAGCTATGTCTGCACTCATTTTCGAAATGGTTTAGCAGCTTGCTCTTGGTATTTGTGTATCTCTAATATCTATATTTCAGAAAGCATTAATAACTAAATTACTCACCATAAAGTACTAGCTACTTCATATTGTACAAAATTACTACTGATGGTAGATTACTATGAATATTACTGGGTTTTATTTACTGATTCCTGAAGTAGCTGCTGATTCTAGCACTGTCCATCCCTGCAGTGGTGCTACAGGTGCTTCAGCAGTGACCAAATGATTCTCATGCCTTTCTTTAAATAGCCTTGCCTGTGGAGATCCTGGAATTACTCTTTGAAGACCCCAAAGCAAACAATTATTCTCAAGAGACAGTTTTGATATAGGATATAATGTTTCAACATAACCTCTGACAAATGGTTGATGTGAAATAAAGTACATTGGGGGACTGGGGGGGGGACTTGTTCTCCTTGGCCATTGACCATACTGTACAATATAAAGTTAGAAATTAATGAATGCAAAATATATATTTTTTAAATTTTCTTCCTGTGATAAAAAATACATTGATTATGATAATGATAAAAATATTATTATGTAAAATCTTATTTTACTAGCTGTCCTTTATAATTTCCTACCTTTCTTCAGAGCACTTGCATCTCTGAAAATGAGATTAGAACTGCAACAGTTTTAAGGTGTCTGGGTGCATCAACAGTATCACCTGGAGAACTGCCAATTGCTTAAAGCATACTGGTCCCAAGCATATACCCAAATTAATGACAAATTCAAGGCTTCAAACTTGCTACTTTCCATCTGGTTTTCCTTTGCTTCTGAGGAACCCCTCTCTATGGGGGAAGGAGTAAGAACATTGGATAAATGCAAGTTTATCTGTGTTACTGTTACTTAGTTAAGTTCCCGTAGTGATCAAACTCTTTGAGACGTTAAAATTAAAATATCAAACTACTAATTATGAACTTCAGATCTACAGTCTATAGTTTTGCTCCTCTGCAGATATTTAAGTCTCTAAAAAAACATTAATTTCTATAATGGTCAAATAAAAAGTAATGAATAGAAAGTGCAGAACACTTGAAAGTAAGATAGCAAAAACCTACTTAATAAAGAACTTATACACCTAATATGTGAGTGATGTGAATACCCAGTCCCAAATCACACTGAGGACTACTTGGCAAAAAAATGCCCAACAAAGTAGAGGGCATAAGATATATAGAGAAAAACAAAAGAAACCAAAGGTTAAAAGGGAAAAATCATGTTACCATTAAGAAGCAATTTAGGACAAATTCATGAAGACTAAGTATTTGTTTTTATTCTGATGCTATCAATAGTAGTAGCATCACAAAAAAAATAAAATTCAATCAGGATTATGTATTCTATTTAGAATAAGACAATGCAGGAGTACTGAACTGCCGAAAAATTTAATTCCCCCCACTAATTCAACAGGATAATATTCAGTTTGCTAGATCAATATATTCCAAACAAAATAAACTTTTATTACATTGAAATTAAAATAATACTTGAGATTTTATCCCACTGAAAATTAGAAAGATTTAGGAGCAGTTGTGAAACACCACTATTTCATTATTTTTCTCAAATAAATATTACATTATTTTGTAGAAAATGATGTTGCATTTACAACTGGAAGAGCAATACATGACATATAAATGACTTTTTAGACTATGGTGTTTGGGTAGAATCGGGCATTTCCCGCTTCCTAAAAGCTGACATAATCTGGCATGTATGGGATGGGTTTATATAACTTTTATTCTCTTGCCTGATTAAGCCAGGTCTAAAACAGTATTGAAGTTTTTTCTTGTCTCCGTCACTCTCATGAAACCTTCCCTGCGTAATTTTTGGTATGCTGTGCTAGGAACTATTGCTCCATCACCTAAATCTGGAACAGATATTCTATTGTTGCTCATTCTTTCTTTAGCACCTCTCTTGGAAACAAAAAATCATAGGAAGGGGATTGCAATTTGCTCACAGTTCCAAATAATTCTTTTCACACTTTGTGGAAAAAGTTGTATGGCAATGGAGTTGGGATGCATGCATCAGTCTGCTCTCCCAACAAAACTCTTTCCCAGTATGTACTGAACAGAAGGCAATTTTCCTATGGTATAATGTAATGCCAAGAAATCTTTTCCCATGGATGAATATTTGATCGCTTTCCAACAGAAGAGTAGCAAGATGTTTCTATTCCTCTCCAATATCTGAGAGGAATACTACAACCTACCAAATTTCTTAAATTCTTATGCATCATCTTCTAAGATACCATGGAATAACCAGGGTATGGCTGCTTCTCTCAGGAACGTATCAGCGATATTAAACTCCAGAGAAATTTGTTTAAAATTTCTCATTTCCCTACAGTTCTAAGCTACACAGGTTTTTTTTAAGATTTCTTCTTTCAAAAGGAATTTGACGTGTGACTTAAACTCCAGGTGAATAACCTGATAGAATATTACATGAAGTACTCAAAACAAAACAAAGGGAAAAAAAGAAAAATGCCAATAATTCCAAAACCAAACCGACCAACCAAAACAAATGTCCCCAAACAAAAAGCAGTGTCCAGAAGTCAATATAAGGAATAACAGATCAGGCTCTGAGTACACTGACAAGTACTCAGGAAATAATACAGGGGAGTATTTCAACTTAATGTACCAATCCTTAGTTGTGCAATCCCCATAGGGGTGTATTCTGCCACCATTACTGATGTCAAGTAATATATTATGCTAGGAGGTGTTCTTCCTGACTACAATTTCAGTTGATTTCACCCTACCTAGTCACAGATAGGAAATTCTTCAGCATTAGAAATTGCAAATGATAGAGGTTCTTGGCTCAGCTTAAGGTATCTGTAGTTCCTCAACCCATGATAAGTACATATCAAATATATATGTATCATAGTTTTTCTTTTGATACACTGATTTCAATACTATTTTTGATGTATATTTCTCTGCCTAAATAAATCTGGCTCTAAAAGATTAAGGGAATACTAAAGCTTAAACTGTAAAGTGTGTGCTTATATGAAGATCTGTCATGTATACTACCAGTAAAAAAAAAAAACAAAACAAAGGTAACCACCTAGAAAAAGAAGTCTGAGCCCCATCCAGCAAATCTGAACTTCGTGTTTCCTGGAAAGAAAAGGACTGAAGAGTATTGACCTATTGATACATCTGGAGTATAACACTTGCATACATTATTTAAATATGGCTTAGTAGTTTTTAGTATAAATTTACTGAACTGTTCTTGTTGGGATTTTTTTCACATTTTAAAAGCTGAAATATGTCAACAAGCTTTAGTAATCTAATACTATACTGTTGCTTTTCCCAGCAGAATTATCATTCATCAACCAACATTAGCAGTGCCATTTAAGGTTGAACAATGGTCATGTGAGGAAGAAAACCTGGACCATGAGAAGGAAAGCTGCAGAGGCAATATCCAGACATCAGGGGTTCCACTACAGGGCAACTGAATTAAATTGTAAAGAAAACCAAAGCTTTGGAAGAGATATCCTTATGGGAATTGATGTCAAAAAGTCACTGTTCTTGCAGCCATGTAGTCAAATAGGCTTATCACAGCAGGTAAAGCTCTTCCAAAGGCATGCGAGTTATCATAATTCTCCTCTTTTCCCCTTGGAAGGTGAGTTATTCTTGATGAAATTGCTTCAGTTTCAACTAAAATAAAAAACCCCAAAACATTCCAAGATTGCTTCAGTGTTTATAAAGCATTTTCTTAAATGCATCTCACATACTATGTAAGGTAGATGTGGAGTTGTTTTACTGCTACAATTTCATGGATTTTGAATTAGCATTAGAGATTGAAATTATTCAAAGACGGAAGTTAGCATTAGTGCTGGAGCCTAATTAAGCTTACCTAAGCAGTTATACTCTCATTTTGCTTTTAGCATGGGAGAAACACGATGCTTTGTTGTGTAATTAAGGACAGTAGGCCACTACACAAAGCTGCTTTCCATAGTAAGAACATCACAATGTCCTCTAGTGCACAACATTAATTGTTAGATGGAATTTGAGTATTTTGAGTAGTGTAAGTGGTTTTGCATCAATAGTAGCAATCAGGCAAAAATTTTGTGCCTTATCACTATACATTTTTAATAATCCTGGGACTTCTTTCTGTCAATAAAGGATTATATCTAATAGACCTGACAAAATATTTAGACCCTACTATCTTTTTGTGTGTTTTCATCCTCCAGGTAAACAGAATCTTTAAACAGAATATTTCATTTTTGTTTATTCATTGCAATTTTAGTTTTGCAATTGTGCCAGTCCTGAGACTAAGAAATTAGCAGATTTGCACAAAATGGTATTTTTTCTCTTTTTCTGAATTTTCAGTTATTCTTGGATTATATTTTCAAGCTGTTCTCCACAGCTATGAAAGCTAGAAACATGCACATTTTAAAATGAAAGGTGAGAGTCTCTTGTTATCGCTTGTGTCCAGCAGCTGGTGCTTCAAGTACAGCATTAAATAGTGCAAGACTTACGATAAAGCGGCAAGAGCTGGGTTAGTTTGGGAATATGGGTTATTGGTGGAGAATAAAATTCAGCATTGACTAAAAAAGAGACATTCAGTGTGGGATGGGATTTGGTTTCTGTGAATGTTTTCTAAAGCTGCTCGAAGGAGCTTGACAATGTCTGTTTCCAAATGATTTTTGTTGCTGTTGAAGCAAAAAGGCTACCACAGAAAGGGAGAAGTGTCTTTCTTAAAAATGCTGTCAAAGGCATAGAATTAACCTCCTAGCAGACTAAAAAGAAGAATATTTCATTTGTCTCTTTTGCTTTGTCATTAGGCATTTATTAACTATTTGCAACAACAGAAAGTAGAAGTGGTTGGAAAAAACTTTCAACTTCATTTTCTAAGCCTAGGGAGTAGGAGGTTGAGTTTGTCTCTCTATGGGCACTGCAAATTATGAATTATGAGGGGACAGGGCAGAGTCAGTCTGCCAGGTCTACAAGGTAACACTTGGTGCTTATCAGAAGGCCGAAACAGAGCATGAGAATAGTTTCAATTACAGTCCAGTGAAAGATGTATTTCCTAGCAAAATAACCTCAGGCATAAGAATAGGAAAAAACCCTTTCCTTGGGCCATGTTCTAACCCTCTTTACATTGTGTTTACTGGTGAGTGTCTGGGGATTGTCTAGGAATTTGTACTAAAATTAACTTGCTTGCTAATTTCTGCAGTTCTGCTTGCTGGTGCTCATGGGGAATGCCATTTCAGGTGGACAAGGATGGGAAAAAGGAATGGTTAACCTTGCCTACAATTGTGCCACTTAAAAGGTCAAATTTGTCAGTAAAGTTTAACGCTAACCTTGGCTTTTAAGCTGTATACATCCCTGTTCCCACCAATTCCTTCTTTCCTTTGACCTCACCTCAACTGTTTTTAGCAAAAATATTTTATCAAGTGTGAAAAATAAATGTAAGCAGGTAACACCTGACTACTAGATGATGATGTGTGCTATTCACTCCTGGACTCCAACATTTAATTTTCTTTTTCCTGTACATCTTCATTCAGCAAAATACACTTAATGTAATCTTACAGATGTGTATTTTCTCTGAGAAATAAAGGACGACTTGCCTGCTTAAAGTCAGACATGCTTTTGACCATTTTTCTGAACCATGCCCTAAAATGAATTTGAAAAAAAGCAAATTTAGATCCAATATTTCTCATTTTATGCCTTCTATTTCTTGCCTACAGTCACTCATTGAAGGAAAATTGTAGGGACATTTAAAAACAGTTTGAACTTCTAGATGGCTGATTCCTAAACACAATTTAGTTTGTTTTGGTTTTTTTTTACTGTCAGGATTTATTAATGGACATCCACTAGGGACAAGAATCCTTTCTTAAATTTTGGTATGTCTTTTTAGTTATACAGTAACAATACTGCAATCATCTTGGAAAATCTCTGCTTCAAAATGAGTGGCTTTCCCCAGCATCAAAGAGTATATGTCACTTATGATTATCAGAAATGCTAAAGCAATTGAATTTAAAATAAATATTATCTAGAATTTTAAAAAATTTACAATTGCTTTAGTCAAATATTTTGACAAACTCCTTTTTATAAACAGAAGTGAGCTGTACTGTACCAGTCTATGAAATCTACAGATATCACCTTTCAGTCTAGACTGGACAAGATAACGCTGGAGATTGCTAATTCAAATCCCTCTCTCTCTTTTTCCCCCTCTTTTAAATTTTTTTCTTTCCTCTTTTTTTTTTTTTTTTTTTTTACAAAAAGTACACTAACAAACTTTCATATGTTCATCTAGAAAAATGCATAAATTTATACATTTTTTAAACCTACCTAGTTTTCTGTCCACATTCTTATTAAACACGAACTCTGCCAGGAGCAAAATAGCCCATAGTATAACTCCTCCATAATGGAATCATTTAAAATCATGACTTATTCCAGGTCTAAGGCAATCATACATTATTTTTAGCTGTTTCTGTTCTCCTTGACACAGGCATGGGAGTCAGGTACTTAAGATCCTACAACACAGGATTTCAACTGCAATAGTACACCTGTAAGATATCTCTTCCTCTTAAATTTAAAGCTATTTCCTTCGTGAACTGACATTGTTTTTCCTCAAAGCCAGATGGATTACACAATGTCAGAAAAAAGAGCAAATAACAAGCCAGTAATTTAGTTAATACATCTACAATAAAACAAAACCTAAAACAAAATGGACAGGGTTCTTTCCTAGATAGTAATCTGACAGAAAAATATAAAAAAATTACTGTTCTGAATTTGGAATTATTACACAAGCATAAAGAATCTCAAAATAAATAATTAAACTAAATAAACTTTTAAAGATACATATATGTTGTGAATTTCTCAGTGAGACACTTCCATTTCATCTTCAAAGTCTTATGCTAAATGCAGAAGGAAACCATTAATGTCCCATCATTTATAAATGATCTCTGCTTCTACATAATGCTTCAAAGCCATTTTTAAGCCATTTAAGCTTTTTCAATTTGCACTAAATATCTACCAAGAGATTATATTTTAGAATTTAGAGCAATATTTAAACTCATATGATAGACTTAATTTTAAATAAATTTTAGTATAAAAAAATATCGTTTTTCAAGATGAACAGCACTTGATTTCCCTCTTCTGATCATCCAGAGAGAAAACAGAAGCTTTAATGTTAGGTTCTTTGAGTTGCTCCTAAGCTATTAATTTACAAGGGTATCCAGAATATCAGACATCAGTGTGGCTGTAAAAGCTATGGCTTGTGACACCCAAAACTGATTCTTGCTTTTAAACACTTAAAAATAATTATTTGAGAATTATTATTACAGAAAAAAAAATTATTCAGCTTTTTAAAAGAAAAAAAGGAGCAAAATATTTTTTTTTCTTGCTTTTGAAGAAACAAAAACTGATAACAATTTGGGAAAATAATCTGCCAGGGTCACCTTCCCTTCCTAAAGTGGTGGGTGGCTGGAAGGAAAAGCAGTTCATAAAATAAGGGTGCCTCTAAAAACTTTTGTGACTATGCTAATGGAACAGAAATGGGAAAAACAGGTCAGAACCAAATCCTGCTGCAGGCAACATCCCAGTCATCTCTCGGCTACCCCTTTCTCATGCATCTCTTCTCACTACACATATTCTCCAATCTGACAGAACTAACTGTGTTAGCAACTGTTTCATAGAGGTTACTCTACCTTTTTCAGGCAAAACATAGAGGCAGATCTTTCCCTGCTAACTGTTAATACTCTAGCTTTTTAACTCTTTGGGGCAGCAACAGTAAATTTCTAAGTTTGACAGTGCCTCTGGCAACTACTATTTTATACTGAATAAAAATGATGGAGGAAGGACTTCTGCTGCAAACCACTGTCTTCCCCACACTGCCTGCTCTGGATTTTTTTCAGTACTTACCATAATAAAACAACCCTGGAGTGGGCACTGTGTCAGGAGTCAAAGGGATAATGATGATGTGGCCATCAACAAGGAGTATTTCGCCAAGAGCCAAAACCCTTTCCAAGTTGGTACTAAGTGAATCTCAAGTAGAAATTGTCATAGAATTTTTATGACTGAGGGGAAACACTAGCCCAGTAACTCTTGACTTTATCATTATAATTTTATATTCAATTAATACCCATTTTAATATACAAAACAGTTTCTTTGGAAATATAAAGCAAAATTTCTGCCCTGTTTGTTTCTATCCTTCCCTCTTCATTCACCATCTGCTTGTTTCAAAGGTACTCATGGAATTTCTCCATTTTTTACCTGTTCACCAAGAAAATAGATAGTCTGTTTCAGCACCACAAGCAGCTTTTTGATGAGTTGGCTAGAAGGACTTAAAATACTATTTTGCTGGCCTGTCTTGTACATACAGTACATATTATGTTTTCACCTAAGCATTATAAAAACCTTTAAAAATAAGTCATAAGAGAGCATACACAGAAACACAGGATGATTTCTCACAGTCACATTGTATTGAGGGACAGACATGTGACAATATCCCATAATGAATTATTTGTGCTCTGGAAGTAACCTTTGTTAAAGGTAATCCCAATTTCCTTAAATAATTAGCTATTTTAGAATCCTAGATTATCTCCAATTGGAAGGGACCCATAAGGATCATTGAGTCCAGCTCCCTACTCCTCGCAGGACTACCTAAACCTAAACCACAGAACTTAGAGCATTGTCCAGAGAGGCTCAGTGCCATGACATCTCCCCTGGAGAGCCTGTTCCAGTGACCAGCAACGGTCTCAGTGAAGGACCCTTTCCTAATGTCCAGCCTGATGTGACTTCATGTCCTGTCACTGCTCACCAGAGAGGAGAAGAGGAGAGGAGAGCAGCACCTCCCCATCCATCGCTGCCCTTGAGGGAGTCAACTGCGATGAGGTCACCCCTGAGCCTTCTCTTTTCCAGGCTCAACAAACAAGTGACCTCAGCTGCTCCTCCTAATTCTTGCCTTTGAAACTTTTCACCATCTTGGTCACCCTCCTCTGGACATGCTCCAATAGTCTGATGTCCTTTTTGTGGCACCCAGAACTGCACACAGTGCTCGAGGTGAGGCTACAGCACTGCAGAGCAGAGCGGGACAATCCCATCCCTTGCCCAGCTGACGATGCTGTGCCTGATGCCTCCCAGGACAGAGCTGGCCCTTTTGGCTGCCAAGGGACACTGTGGACTCCTATCAAATTGCCAGCAACCCAAACTGCAGGTCTCTTTCTGCAGGACAATTCTCCAGCCTCTCATCCCTATATTTATGTGTAGAAACAGGATTTCGCCATCCCAGGTGGAGAAACACCCACTTGCTCAAGTTAATTTCATGTGGTGGGTGATTGCTCAGCTCTCTAGTCCACTCAGATCTCTCTGTAAGGCCTCTCTACTCTTAAGAAAGACTATAGCACATCCTAGTTTAGTATTACAGGAAAACTTATTTTATGTACATTTGACTCCCAAATCCAGAAAATTTCTAAAAATATTAAAAAGCATAGACCTAAAATTGAGTCCTGATGATTTGATTATTACCTTATTCAATGTTTTGTCTCTGGTTTTATACAATAAATAACAATTCAAACAAAATCAGGAAATTCAAATTATATTTTGCCTTTTCCACAACTGGCCAAAGTTACAATTATTTCTGAAGCAAATACTTCTTTCTGCATGCTTTGAAAGTAGTGTTCTGCCACCTTTGAGTGAACTTAAGAGACACTCCAATCAATGTGAGCAAAGGTGTCTGAGCATGGCCCTCACAACACAGGATTCAGACTATATTGGTTACCAGTATTTGTTGGGGGTTTTTGCCAGAAACTACATTTGTGGTGGCACTGCCAGAACATCCCGTTGTTGTCTTTCCTTCCCTTCAAGCTACAATCCTCCTTCCATCATGGGAAAAGATGCTGAGTATCCTAATAGCACAAAGAGATTTAACAATCTCTTTGCTCCAGGTTCTCCACTGATAATTTGAATTCTTTATTCACTGAAAATGATCACAACAGATCATGAATGCACTGAGCAAAATAACTCTAAAATCTAAAAAAAGCCTTGTTGCTGTTAATATTGAGCATTTATCAAGAGCTCTACAGGTTTGATGCAATAGTAAATTGTTGAGAAGAGCCATTATAAACTCTAGCTACACATATTAGTTCAAGTGGGGGGTAGTGAGGGGAGTAGATAGAACAAATATAATAAGTGGCTAGTAACAAAAGATGTTATTTATGTGACTAGATCTGATGCAGAAATGTAGAAGAAGAACTAAAGCATTGAGGTAGGGTCAAGGCCACCATGTTTTCACAAGAATCTGGGAAAAGCAATGTATTCAAAAGATTCCCTTATTCGAATATTTGTGATTTTGTTTTCTCATCACAGTTGTTTTTTGCTACATGTGGCTCTTGGTTGTCCATATGGTTTTGCAGCATCTAACATGTTAGAGTGATGCTTTCAAATTTTATTAAGGTTTTCCCGTAATTTTCTGGTTTCCTGATGAATTAGCCTGTCAAAAACACCTTTTAACAGATATTATAATAATTGAGCATTGAATATACATTTGAATTGTTGCGGATAAGTACTGAATTGGGTAGCCACAAAAATATAATTTATTATTGCTGGTGGATCCTTTTCTGTGGTAAATAATTGCTACCTGAAAAATAAATTCACTTTTTTATTATTAAAAGCTGATGGGGAGCAATATAAAAATTACATACTCCTCAATTCTGTTAAATCCTTGGCATAACAAAATGGAATAGGGCCTTTTAAGTTTTCATATTTTCTTTCACTTACCATTTTGAGTGAGATTTTGGGGTTTATCTACCTTATACAAATATTTTTTTAAGCCAATCATTTGATATTTTTTGTGCCTTGGATATACATGAAATTTGGTGGATAAATTCATCCTTTTCTTTAAGTAATTAGTCTTCTTTGGGTATGTAAACTAAATAATTTCATATATATTGCAAAAATAGGAATTGTGTCTATACATTTGAAGTTTTGTTTTGCTACGGATTGATTAACTCAATTTTTACAGCATCTTGGAATCTAGAAATCAAAAAATCCCCATTTGGAAATGGGGATTTACATTTGTGCAACTGAAAATCCTGCATCCTGAATAGCAGCTTCAGATTAACATTAGACATTGTGAAATCTCTTTCAAAATACATCATGAACAGTAAAACAGAACATTGCTATGAAAAAATTTAGATAGAGCTGCTAATCTAAATACAAATGCTGTGCTTCAAAAGCTCAGATCAGTTAGGAAAATGTTCTCTCTAAAGAATTTGAAAATTAAAATGTCTGCATGTTGAAACACATCTTAATTTAAAATGCATAAATGTAAGTAGCAATCATCTTATTTTTCTGTGTGACACAATTATGGAATAACAAGGAGGAACATTTTTGAAGTATATTTAACAAGTAGCTTGTTTCAGCCTGGATATTAGCTTGATTTACCATCTGCAGAATTACCAATAACATGATGCATTTATTACCCGTAAAAGCTATTAGCAGGTCATTTTGTTCAGTTCATCATATGTGTCTTGAGACACAATCTGGCGTCTAACAGATTTTCATACATTGATGTCACAGAGAATCAGACTGTTCTTTAATTGATTGTTTCTTGCTAGACTACTTTGATTAAAACAGGTTGTGCTATTTGCTTTTAGTTCTATATTTCTCTACTTTAAATGCATGCCCAGGAAAGCCAGAAATTATTCTCATTTCCCTAGATTTGTCTATCTCAATGTGTGTGTGATAATCCTTGTAATCAAGCTGTTTAAAAACTGTTCCAGTTATTCTAAACCCATTACTCCCTTCCCAATTAATACAATCAACACAATGTTTTAAAAGCTATTCATCTTTCCAGGCCAAATTGTTACAGGAATTTTAGATCTTAAGCCTTGGAGAAATGAGTGCATACAGAGGAATGACATCTGAAGAAAGTGATTTTTTCCCTTTAATTTACTGAGGGCAGGCTTGTAAGCTGGGCTCTTGCAGGAGGAAAAGTGTTCTAAATAACAGGATGCACCAGAATATCTGTGGACATTTTGCTTGGTGCTTATTTGAGAGTACTGTTTCATCTGTCCCCCAAAGGCCAGATTTCTACTCCATGGGGAATAGTATACATATTATGTGGTTTATACTTTTGCTTCTTCAAGAACCAGAAATCTGAAGTAGGATTGGATGTATTAACGAAATTAAAATGAAAATAAATGAAGATAAAAGAATGCTGGTTTTAAGTTTATCAGGTCTGTAATTCTACCAAAAAATATTATAGTTAACAAAATTCAATTTACTATTTGAACTGTGAACTTACTTTTTCATTTGGTGATAGTTGTCAGCTGATTTAAATTGGTATAATTACCTAGCAATTAATGGATTTATTTCATGTTACATTGTTTAAAGATTTTTATTTATATTAAATTCTATTACATATTTATGCTTATTGTATATAAAAAAATCACTCCATGCGAAAACACTATTCAGAATGGCCAAGGTAGGACTGGAGTGGTGCATAAAACTTGTGGTTTTTCCTTCTGCTTTAAGATGCATTTTATCCTGCATGGCATTTTTTCCACACTGTACCATTTCTGTTATTCTGCGTGTTGGTACCCGTTATGAGTTGCCTGCAAATGTAAATGGTACAACTGCCTGCAGTAGTGTGGATCAACTGTAAAGCTGAACTCTCAAACACAGTGATTTCCCATTCTTGCTTACCCAGTTTATTGGGACTTTTATATGTGATGAATACAGAAAAATATTTTAAAAGTATTACAGAAGTTCAAAAAATTAATTTCTTGGACATATTTTATATTGCTAAAATTATTGATTGTAATGTGAAGTAGAATTTTCTATGTTCATTTTTACATACTAAATATAATAATCTGTCTAGAGACAGATGACGCAGTATTTATGGCTATGTGATCTAAATCGCCTAAAGAGAGAAGAATTAGAAGAAAATCAAACTGAGAGAGAGGGAGGCAGGGAAAGCAAGAGCAAGACAGTGAGAGCAAGAAAGGAGGGAGGGGCAAAACCTGAATCCTGATGAGTTGCACTTTCCCCATCACAGGTACAAGGTCAATACTCTGTTTCCCTGAAGCTACAATTCCGTTCCTAAGCTAGAGTAATTCTAGGAGAATTCTCTACATCTCTTTAATCACAATTCTATGAATACAGAGGTACTACAAAAAGCCTAGTGTGTCAGCTAATCCTTTTGCATTTTCAAATTAACTCCATACCTACATACACAGAATACACCATGGCCAGTAAGAGACCACATCTAAGTTTAGTAGTATCTTAGACTCTAGTTAAAGAGAAAGGAAATTAGCCACATGTGATGGGGAAAATAAACTCAGAAAATACTGACATCTATCAAGGCTCTTAAACCATTCTGCTTTTGCTTCCCAGCATGACATTGGAGAATTACATCTGTAGCACCAAGTTAACCTCTCACTTGGCTTTCAAATAAAAGGTAAGTGTATGCTGTGGTGTAACCTACCTGTCCCAGCAATGATAGCAGAGTCTAGGGGTCCTTCACTCTCACCAGCTATTTAATACAAATATTCAGAAGAGGTAACCTATTCCAAGTATATTCCAGTCCATACCATCCGTTTAGAGGTTACTTGAAGAAAAACTTATTTAACTCACCTATTCAGGCAGATACATGACATGACTACTTTTCAGAAAAGGCTTGGAGAACACCAAAGGAATGAGCCAGGGAGACTGCACACCAGTGTATTTCTTCTACAGGACGGGAAGTAATGGCAGGGGGGAAAAACAAGCAGGGGAAAGAGTGAGACTGAAAAAGGCATAAGATCTTTTGGAAAAGGAGACACTTTCAAATGCAGGAGGAGAGTAACAAAGAAATACTGCAAAAAGCTTGGAAGGATGTTTGATAGGACCTGAAGTGAAAGCACTGTATGCTACAAGAGAGGTGGGGAAAGTAGACAAGCAGTCAGCACAGGACAGAGAAAATGCCGCCAAACTGTCATTGCTTTTCCAAAGGTTGAAGATCCCTGCTTTGACAATTTCCTAAAAGCTTTCTTTCCAGAAGTACCTACAGAGAAAGGGTATCTTCCAAAGGAGAGGAAAAGCTATCCCTTTGGCTCTCAATGATTACTGGTCTCTGTTTTCAGAAGGATGATTTGCTTCAGTGCAGCTCTCCCACACCATGTAAGGACTTTGTTTAACTGCTTCTCTGCCTCCTCCTCACCACTGGAGAATCTTAACTTTCCCAATCTCATTTCTACTTTGGTACCTTAGCCAGTAGGAGAATTTAACAGAGAAAATAAAAGAAAAATACAGCCAAGTTGATGCTTTTCCAATAATAATTAAAAAATAATCCAGTTTCATGACTATTCTGATTATCTTAACAAACTGAAAGGTGGGCCTCTTGGTATAAAATATTCCCACACTACAGTCCAAAGGTTTTGCATTACTGAGCTCTAAATTCTGAAAATATCTACATCTTTTGTCACACAGAGGGGTGTAGTACCTATTAGTCTAACTTAGAACTGCACTAGTGCAAGAGATGGCAGGTAAAGACCACATGATGCCCTCTTTATTGGAAAGCATTTAATTTCTATTTAAGATGCATTAAGAAGTGGCGCTATGTTCTTGCACTCTTTTTTACTCTTTCCCCTTTCCCTTCCTTACCCTCCATTTTTCTTCTTTCTTGCCTCTGGTTTACTAGGTAATTTTTCTCCCAGCAAATGTTTCTGAATAAGAATACCAATGACAACCCTCTGCACAGCAAAGAAAAATAATTCAAATTATTATCAATGAATATAGACATGCACTTTTGTCTTTATTTTAGTTACAAGTCCATTTAAACCTCCAAAATGGGAAAACACTACTTCTTCATTACCCAGTTAGAAAATAAGAACAACTAAAAGAAATGAAATCTTATAGATGTAGGATATCTGTAAGCCTCTCAAAGACCAAAAATATTTTACAGCCTGTAGATGATTAGAAAATAACTTCACTAATTAATGATATGGAACCATCTCTGGTGAGGACCTTGTCAGTCATTCAAAGCAGACATACGTCAATTCTATTTTGTGGGTGATGGTGGGGAGTACTGTGAGCAACAAATCTTTCAAACTACAGAGAAAATGCAGATACAGAGACTGGAGTTGCAAGAATACAAGAAAGTAATACCATATCTCTTGCAAAAAGTGCTCTGAGCCTTCAGCAACCAGAAACTGCCGGACCCCACTCTTACTTCTAAGTTAAACCGAGAACCTTGAGAACAGACTTGCTGAGGTTTTCACTCAGCACATACTCAGAGGAAAGAGTGCCACCTACTGAGAACAGGCATTGAGACATAGCTTGTTCTTCCTGATTTAACGCATTCTCTCTTTCTTCCTAACAGGTAAAAAGTCATGAGCATGTGTTAGTATTCCAGTCTACATGTATATGTATGTTTCGCGGATGTTCAAATTTAAAAGAAAAAAAAATCATACAGAGTATGAAAATTTACCTTCAAAGACCCCAATAAGCCAATATGACTTTGGACAGCTGGGTTAATCACAGCTCTGACAACATAATTTCTGGTGGGTTTAGTCTCCCGGTCAGCAGTAGGACATAAGCTGAGGCAGTGGATGAGTTAACTACAGCAACAAAACTGAGGAGGAGGGAAGGAATTATTTTATTGAGGAAAGAATACAAAAAGAACTAACTCATCTAGCAAAATATGTATTTCTTAAATTTCTGAAGATAGTTATATTGTGAACATCACTGAGCTTGCTTTTAAAATTATGGTCTGTGTTCAGTTTTCCCTGTTTTACATATCATTGCATCACCACTGGCAAAAGTGACATATGAGCAGAATGTTTTATACAGAATTAAGCTGCACAGAAATAATGGCACAGAGTAGATGGCCCATACTACCAATTGCTGGCAATGTGCTTGACTGCACTCAACAGTATTATCTGGTTCATGAATACAGATCAACCACTTCTGCTACCTTTAAAAATATTATGCTGTTGGAAGAAAAAAAATATTGTTTCAGGAATACAAAATATTTATGGGACAATTCAGCATCACTGCAAAGTGCAGAATAGGGTAGGAAGGAAAGTCACAGGGAAGAGAACAATTTTGGAAGAAGAATGTAGCAGAGATAAGAGCCATAGTGCTGCTTACTCCTGCAAAGCTGCAGCCTCTGTGTGCCCTGCACGCTCGCCGGCAGCGGGTCAAGGGGCAGAGCCTTCACATGCTAACATAAGGAAAATCAATTTCAGCCCTCAGCGGACTCAACGACTGGAACAAAAGGCAACCCAAGCAATTGCTCTATGGCACTTCACATACTTCTGGCATGGTGCAGGCAGCCCACTACTCCCAAACCCTGTGCTGGTTCTAGAGCAGTCTGAGAAAAAAATACAGATTTGTGTGGAGCGTCTGGCATCACAGACACACACAGATAAGACTTTGGGTTCAAAGTTCTTTATGGAGAAGTACAACCAACTCTCTGCATCTAAAATGACTCTTTGGCCAAATACAGCTGTTTATGTCCTTAAAACAGCCATTAAAACACATAGAATAAACTAAGGTGGTATGACTAATCTGTACTAAGCAAAGCTATCAGAAAATAAGTGTAAGGCCTAAACTTTATATTTTAATTAAAAGCTCACTATTTATTTAACATTTAAGTACATGCTACAGAAGACCAATCTCTCTGTACATCTTTGTTTTGTGGAAGGAAAATTCTTGTCAGCCCTCCTGATAGCTGCAAAACTGCAAAGGACTGCCTCTTCTCTATTATTGCTCCTTAAGCTCTAGCAATCAATGGGCCCAGGATAAAAGCAGAATGTAGAAGGGCAAAAAAAATTGGAACTAGTAGAAGAAGAATAGTTCTTGTCCTGGAGAATTTACAAGTGGATATCTCTGATTTTCCAGCTTTCCTAAAACAATTTTGACTCTCCTCAAATTCTCAGATAATTTGTGTGCGAGTGTTATAATTGTTACAGAAAATGTTCTTGAGCTTTATTCAGTGTTAGGGAAACTAATAATTCACCCAGTATTATCCACCAAAATCAACAGATTCAAATTGTGACATTTAGTTATGAAACCAAGACCGGACTAATTGGGTAAACTTCCTAGGTTGATACCAAAGAACTGCCGATTGGAATAGCAAATCATAGACCTGCCCACTTACACTGTGCTCCTTGGTGGGAGAGGCAGTGCCATGCTTTAACTCTTTTCTGCAGTGTAAGGATGCTGCCTTCCTGGCAAGGATGCAGGGAGCTGGCCCGACTGCTGGATCTGCACTGCGCCAGCGACACTTGCTGTGGTCTGCCTGGAATCTGACTCATCCTTCTTCGTAATACATCATGTGTTATTTGCTTGAATGTGCTACAGCTATGTTTATGCAAAAATAAAGAAACTGGATAATGAGTCCTAATGATAACATATGAAGTCGAAACTATTTTGGAGGAGCAGAGTTAAATGCAAGCTGCTTGTTTACTGTCATAATTAAGAAAAGTATTTGAGCACCCAGCTAACATCATGCACTGTTACAGGTCTGTAGATCACCTGCAGAAGAAAATGTCACACTTTTAACATTACCAGCTTCAGCAGAAGTGTTTAATCTCTGAACATTCAAGCTATCTGCTTCAAAATGCCAGAGATTTACTTTTCCCTATGCGCAGTAGTCCTACTGCCTCCAGTAGGACACTGTCCACTAGCTCCCTAGCAAGGCCCTCCATGGCATAGGGAAGTCTGTGGTGACTCTCATCAAATCAGGGTGACAGACTAATCACACTGGGAGCACCATGTATGAGAGAGCAGAAATGGGGGCAATATCCCCTGCATCTTTTTTGCCTCCATTAGAGCAGTTTAACGAAAATGCTGTGTCAGTGGGTTTGATGCATCCAGGGACTGAATGTAAACAACATGGTACAACTCTAGAAACTGCGATCATAAAATATTTTAAGAGACAGAGTAGAGTAAAATAAAATAAAAATGTCTTTTTATGTGATATCTCAGAGTAATTCAGGATTTATGGTACCTTAACCTTTAGAATCCAAAATATTAAGCTATGTTTCTTAGAGATAATAACTCGGTTGTCCCTCACTTATGTGTCTTAGATAAAAGCCTACTGCCACAGAATCCATGAATGCTCAAATACCCTTGCGGGCCTTTAGTAGTAAATCTTATGGAATAGCTTATGGCCAATGTAATGGCCCACAGTAGCCTGCGAATATCATGAATTCTAATAATACTTACATCAGTAGAAACATGAAGTAATGTCTCCATTGTAATTAAATGATGTATTTAGAGCAGTGCACTAAATGGTCCCCTAGTGTGTTGGTGATATATTCTAATAGTCTTCTCTTTACAGCCCCCACACGGTAATATTCATGCTTTATTCTGGAGGGCTTTGCTTCTTACTGAACATTTGAATTGCAACATTAAGTGGTAAAGTGGATTACAGCAGACCTCCATGAATATGGATTCAGATCAAGAATCTAAGTGCTTAAAAAAATAAAATGTTACTATTTAAACAGAATGATAACCAAAACATTTTGATATGGAGGGATGTCACGAGTTTCTTTCTTTTTTTTTTTTTAACACACACGCTGGACCCAGCTCAAATTTGCTGCAATTTAATACTGAGCATGTGGAGACATCTGAGTTTAATTCACCTAAATAATTTGCACTGCAGTTATGGAATTTAATTTTGGTTATTTAAGATATAAATTTATTTTAATAATTACGTTACTACTGTATTTTAAATGTAATTCTAGAAAAAAATCAGTCTACACTACATTGTCAGCTCATAAGACTGCTGCTGACTGTAAATGGTTCACATTTATAAACAGAGCCTCTGCTGCTATAGGAGAGAGAAAAAGTCTCTTTTCTCCTGATTAGGTAGCAGCAAAAATGTTCATTTATGTATTTCTACTCTTTATTTTCCCAGTAAATCAGCCAATAATATAACAGCTGGAGGTACTAAGGGCCTGAGGCAAAGCTAAGGGCACTTCAATATATCCAGGCATGGCCAGAAATTGTGGAATATTAGGAAGCATATTACAGTACAGGTAAAACTATGGCTGACATCTTATTATGAAGCAATATTTTATATTATTTTTAAAGAAAAGCTGATCTTAGCATTTGGAAAAAAATTATAATAAAACCATCTCTATCAATAAGAAGTTTTATTAAAAGGTTCTATTTATTCCCTGTGTCTCAGCTTTTCCAATAATTACTTGTGAAATACTGTTTCCTTCTGGCACTCATATAAACAAGCAACATTTTCAGAACACTGCTCCAGATAAATTCTCAAGGAATTCAGGCATATGGCATATAGATTTTCATGTGATTAACCATCAGTTACCCATGCATAGCATTACTTGTCTCTGCTTAGTTCTGCCAATATTTTTGTTATCTGGTGCTTTCTGAAATAACTGATGTTCCTGTAGGAAAACTTAAGGTTTTTTGTTTGGTGGTTTTGGGTTGGGTTTTCTTTTGTTTGTTTGTCTACTTCACGGCCAGGAACTAAATCAGCAGCGTAATTATGATGGCACTCAGGTTTTGGAAATGACTGAGCTCTGTAGTTCAGGCTTCCAAAGAAGGTCATGCATTTTGCCTTAGCACAGAGAACAGTCATTCAGCTGGAACATGCCTAGGTTGCCTGGCCACTAGTACAACCTATTTGGCTAAAGCTTTCCTTGCTGGATGGCATATTCATGACCACCTTCACTTCAGACTTTGAAATGACCAGTTTGACCTTAAACTTCCAGAAACAGATCATCCACATCTAGATTTTGCCACTGTAGGGCAAGCTGCTGAATGAAGCAACTGTTGTACGTCAAAAATGCTTTAACCTTTAGAAAATAATAGCTTGAGTTTCCAAAGGGCATACATTCAGAAAAGCTGCAATCCTTCTGCTCTAGTCCTAAATTTTACCTATTCCTAGAAGTGATAATTTTTAAGGTTTAAAAGTATGCTCTTCACATTTCTCTCAGATGCCTATGCCCCAGCACTTTCTGCCTAAAGTAGAGGTGCCAAGATGCAGTGTTCTGACAGTGTTCCTGAATGACTCCTGAGCTGCTGACAGCAGAAGGGTTTTGTTAAAAAAAACAGCTGATCTCCTGAATGCTTTTTTTTCTCTTTTTTTTCCAATTTTGTAACCATAAAAAATGTGGATGAGGTATAAAACTTACCTTGTTAATGCAGATTATTTTGTACATCTTTACCAGCTACACTTACTATTTCAGATTAAGATCTTGGTCAGTAGGGTGATGGAGCCCACACAAAGCCAGCCAGGGAAGGAGTAGATCTAATGCAAAGGCAGAAAATGTAAATGGTCTGTCCTGCTCTGAAGAGTCAGCCTAAAGGCCACTTTGAGAAAGTGTTTTTTCACTTAGCAGAGCTCCAGGTTCTTCACATCCCTCAGCAGGAGAGTCCCTGGTCACAGGTGGGTGACTCATGAAAGCAAGTATTGATTTCAGACTTATTTTAATTTTGTTAGAGTACTCCAAAGAAGACAGACTAGAGAAAGATCACTTTGATCAAGGCAGATAATTGTCTTTTTGGTTATTACCTCAAGAAAGGTCATTTGGTTTGGCTACAAACAAAACAATGTTGTTTTAAACCATTTGGCCCCGGAGGCTTTATGTAAAGATACTGAGGAGAATTCCTTAGTATGAACTGCAAGCTGTGGTCTGGATAACAGAAAAGATCTAAATATCACATCAAAGATCAAAAATCTTTCAAACTCCACAACTGGGATTCCTGGCAGAGGATGAATCTGAGTTTCAGCCACATTGTATCGGGCAGAAGACGCTGTTTTCTCTGATTTCCAAGTACAGAGGAAACAAATTCACTACCTTGACATTGAATACCCTTAATGGTATTCATAGGGTAATTGTAATTAGGTGCTGCCAAAGGGAAGTTTGCCTGTCTAGGAGATAAAGTATTTATAGGGTTAGAGCAAGCCAGTGAAATTACATATTAAATATATTTTAAAATACCTAATTGAAATGTAACTGAGGTAAACATAAAAAAAAATAATATTCTATTAATTGTTAATTCCTTTTTGACTCAGATATCAGGAGAGAAGTAGTACCACTATAACTCTACCACAGTAAAAAAAGTAGACAAATAATCATCCTGGTTTCATTCAAATATAAAAAATACTAATGTTCATTAGTTGCTTTCCAAGCAAGCCCTATCTGATCAGCCAACCAGAGGTCTGTTTAGATTTAGCAACAGAGAAGGAAACAAACTAATTATTGCTTATTTTTGTCAATAGATTAGTACACCAAAAAGATATTTCCTTGATCACCATGTAATATTTAAAGGAGTTATTGAAAAGCATTTTTCTAGATTGTATTCTCACATTTGCACAATTCAGATAGTTCAATTTTTGACAGTTCTGAGAAAAGTAAAAAGTACCCACATACATAGCATGTGTACCCACATACATAGAAGATGACGTACAAGGAGTCTAAAAACAGGAAAAGAAAATGCAAACTAGGCTTGAAGAAATAGCAAGTTCAATTACCAGCTGAACTGACATTTTAGTGTAGAAGAACTACTGTCATAAAACAGCTAGAAAATTCCCACCTAAAGCCATAAAAGTCTCTTTAATTTCATTCTTTGTTTTCAGAAATTTTTTAGTGCCATAATCTTTTAGGCATTATACATGAAACACAGCTGTGCCATCAAGCTTAGGAATTAGCCCTCAAGTCCGCGCACTACAACTGCTACAAAATACATGATTATTCTTCAGGAAAACTTCTGAGATGCTTTACTAGAAGAGCAAATAATGCATGCAGGCTGGAATTTATATTTACTTAATTTTTATATTAGTTACACTATTCTCACCTTTGAGAGGTGATTCGGTGTTGTAAGTGACCATCAGTGTCATTGATTCTGAGCATGGTGGATGCATGAGAAGCAAAAAATGCTACCACTTGTGCTATTTCTTCCTTGCTTTTAAATGATAATAAAGTTATCACAAACAGAACTACTCTCAAACTGCAGAAGCTTGACCTAGGCAATAGTCAAAGATGACAGCTGGAAGGTAGGACAGTTTAGCAATCTGATTTGGGAAGACAGCAAAGGCTGCTGAAATCTCTAGTGAAGGACACAGGTGGAGGCAGATTACTGAGGCCAGTGGTTATGGGAGGGAATCAAGCACAGCTTTTGGAAGAGCTGAAGTTCTACACCAGCAATAGAGTTTTTAAATCCTTATATTCCGGTGGACACCAAGTATAGGTTCCAAATAGCTATTAATACACAAGTCATCTGAGTGCAGATATTAGGAGTATTGTTAAGCCACACATTGACATGATAAATCTTAGAACAGTAAATAATAAGTGTCTAGCCATTCATTCAAATGTCAGTTTAGCCTTAGCAACCCTGTCAATATTAACACAAGAGGATTTAAAGAAGTCGTATTTAGATTCTACTGTGATTCTTTAAATAGCATTACTATTAATAAGTTATTACTTGTAATTAGCTGCATTCATCACAACACTTCATAGAGATAGCCAATTACCAGCAAGACTATTTATTCACACATGGAAGAAGAAGTGATGTGTTCTCCATCTAAGGACACTCACTGTGAGTTAATGGCATAGGAAGACATTGGACTGCAGAACCTCGATTCCCATTTCTGGTGCCCTGTCTACAGTTTCCTGTATCTTGGCTCTCTGTAAGCTGGATCTTGAGAGAGATTGTGCTAATAGGCATTTGTCTAACTAAAATTTTAACCCACTGTTTTTATCCTTAAGAAGCATTTGTTAGTACATGTTAATTATGGAAAATCTCTGAAGACCTCTAATCTCTAAACAGTGACAGAAACAAAGAGAATTATTTCTAGCTGCTGCAACTTCTGGCCATGGGGACTGCTGCCTCTTAGGAGATATATAAAAGACCAAAATTTGTGAAATGGTTTAGAAAAAGACACAGTCTGATACTGATTGTATCCAAATAACATCTTTTTTATGTTTCTAAGTAAAATAGTAGGTGTTGCTCAAGGGTTACACTCAAATCCAATATTTATCTATGCTATTAACACTCAGGTTGACCATTTTTAAAGGGCCAGGAAGCTCTTATGCAGATAGAAGGCCAACTTTCCACTTAATCTGTGTATATTCCACTTTATCCTTTCCCCAGCAAAAGGGGGGCAGCAAAATTTAGCAGGTAATCAAGGTACAGAAGGAAATTATTACCAAAAGCTGAAATGCAAAATGCTTGTCATTTCTTATCTGTATAAAAAAGGCATTTAAAGTTTTTCCTACAACTGCTCTTAGGGCAGTCCTACTGTGCAGAGGTCCTCATCAAAGCAAACAAACATCATTCAGCTTTTCTTTTCTGAACATTGTAGTGTAAAGCTTGCATTCACTTTCCCTACACTATGAAAAGTAGATGTTTTCTCTTCTATTTTTACACATATTCATATTTTCCATACTTGAAATTTGGAAGCATGCCTTCAAAATCTTTCAGAAAAAAAGCAGCAGTAAGAGCCAAATTCTCAAAAGTAAGGAGAAAAAGATGAAGGTGGTTTATTTGTCTCAGTTTTTGCTGAACATCAAAAGTTGCTCTAAATTTAATTTGCAAGGTCTTGTATACATATTAATAGTAATTAACCAATTAGTAGCACTGTGCTGGCTGCAGGGGAAACAAAAATACACACTGGAAGGGAAAATCAATCCCAAATCTTCTGTCATCATGTAACCGAAGAGCGAAACTCAGCCCCACACAGCTGCTTGCTCACCCCCTCATCAGTGGGATGGGGAAGTCAATCAGAAGGGTAAAAGTGAGAGAACTCATGGGTTGGGGTGGAAGTTCAGGAGGTACAGGAAAAGCTGTGCACACCAACAAAGCCAAACAAGGCCCTCACCCTGGGAGCAGCAGCTCCCATGGGCAGGCTCAGCCCCTCCGGGACAGCCAGGGCTGCACCACACCTCACAGTGAACTGGGGAGACGAATGCCATGATTCCAATTGTCCCCTTTTCCTCCTTCTTTCCCATCTTTCTATGCTGGGCATGATGTCACGAGGTGTGGCGTGTCCCTTTGGTCAGTTGGGTCCCTGTCCCAGCTGTGCCTCCCAGGCACCCCCAGCCCCCTCTGCAGTGCGGCCGTGCAAGGAGCAGAAAGGGCCCTGGCTCAGAGCAAGCCCTGCTCAGCAACAACAAAACCTCTCTGTGTGATCAACCTGTGCTCAGCACAACCCAAAACACAGCCCCTACCAGCTGCTGTGCACAGTTAACTCTGCCCCAGCCAAAACCAGCACATCTTCTTGGCCTGACTTCTGCCAAGTGAATAGCACTTGGCAATCCAAGGAGTCCCTTATTATATAAAAACATATTACTGATCACATTACTGATTTTTTTGAGCTTAATACAAAGATATTTCATAACAGAAGAAGTAAAACAACTTCAAAATATCTAAAATTATAGAAAGCAGCGTTCAGTGAACCAGGAAAACCTGTCAAATATAACACCAAACAAAAAAGTAGAGCCTTAGTGGTAGATTTATCAATGAAGAGGCAAAACTAAGCTATAAATGAGATTTGCATTTAGTTTTTCCATAAATGTGCACCACTGTTGCCCACATTCTGCTTTTAAGTAATTAATTAATTAAACACTATCTAGGAAAAGATACTGAGGGAGAACATTCAGTAGGCTTATGTGATACTTTGTTCTTCATAGGTAAATCAAGACAAAGACTGTCTTAGTGTACAAGCAGAAAAGGAAAATAAAAGTTTGCTATCACATCCTGTAAGCTTTTAGACTTTACTGACATGAAAAACAATACCATTAAGTTTGTCAAAGTTTTTTCTTGATGTCTCAGACTGTAATATCAGTAGTTGAAGAATCAGGGTTGTGGTGCATTAATGGAGCAAAATTATCTTGGCTAATTGTTCTGTGTGATAGCTATAACAGCCCACCTAAATATTTTCTTTGACAAACTTCTCAATCACATAAACTCATGTGTGATATGTTTATATACTTGTACTTTATAGGTCTACCACAATTTATCAGATAATATCTCTCCAAAATCATTGTTTCTTTATAAATATTTGCAATGTTGGAGATAGTTTGACCCAGTTCAGAATCATGTGGGCATGTGGGATACCTACATAATTACTAGTGTGTATTTTTACACATAGTGATAATGGGTCTAGTAGTTCAGACATGTGATTATGACTGTGTGTCTCCTGTATATTTATCCCACAGTTCCCTTGTGCATCTGTTATTTAAGTATTTTTTTAACTGTTAGCCTTAGATATATTTACGCTGCTGAGCATCTTTTCCATTAAGAACCATATAGAGGAAAAGGTAATGTAGCAAGAAATACTAGCACATTAGGTAGTGCAACAAGGGACTGAAGCACATTTCATCAAGAGTAGAGTGTTGAACGTTGTATAAGGTATAAAAATAGAATGAGCTGGTAAGCCTGACTTTCTCATACTGTGTATTCCAATAGGAAATTCGTATATATACTCCACTAGGATGTAAGAGCCCAACACTGAAGTAGATAAGTCAATTCATTTTTTCAACAACAAGGCAATTATTTCACAGCAAATGACTACAGATTTAAAGCATGAATTGAGAACTATTTATATATAAATAGAGTAAATTCGAAATGAAGCTAGCTTTACAATGATCTGTGCTAATAAAATATTATATATATTTGGATAAGCACTGAGTAAGAGGCAAGGTATCTCAAGTGCAGAGGTTTTTGTCTTTGAAGTAAAAAGTTCAGCAATGCATCTAAACACAACAAATGCAAAGCTTCATGTACACCTTTTAAATTACTTTTGTTTTCATTTCCAAATATCTATTTTGTAGCTAATTTAATAAAGTAGTTGGAATTTAGGGTACAAAACTCAGCATTGCTTAGTGTAGGATGAGGGGGCAGTTAAAGGTCATTTCATTAGAGGTGAAAGACAGAAAAAAATTGCAGAAAAAGTATGTTGAAAATCTTTTTTCTGCCGTTTCAATTTCAATCTGACAGGGACTTGGCAGCTAACAGCAAAATCTGGGGAAGCCATGAACAAGGTTCAAAGCTGCTTTTTAAACGATAGCAAGCAGAAAAAAAGAAACGTGGAAAATAGACTCTCTTTTTTTTCCCCCGTACTAGATTAGGACAAACATAACATACCAGGGAAGGTTTTGAAGACTGAACAATCCTACACTTACCATTGATCAATACTAAAAGTATTGTTTTCCTGAAAGAAACAAATGACACTACTACATATACCCAAAGATTGTTTACCTATCCAACAGTGAGAAAATGGGAATGTGTTTAAGTGCTTTTGAACATATGGGCACTCACATACACAGCAACGTGTCACAGAATAGGCCGGTGCAGATTAAGCTGATGATCAGAAGAACTATGAATCAACACATTCTACAGCAGAAAGTAAACAAGCAAATAACAGAAAAGTAAATGCATCATAAGCTCTACTTTAAATTGACCACTTTGTTTTAATTTGTTAATGGTTCATAATATACTGGAAATGCACTGTAACACATTAATTATTCAGTAAATAATTGTCTTTTAGCAGCACAAAACCCTTCAATAGCAGCTTCTTTAGCTTGAAGCAGGGGAAAGCTGCTGACATACAGCAAGTCTTCAGCAATTTCTTGGAAGTATTTCACCCTCTATCTCTAGAAAAAAAACCCCCACACTAATTTTGAACCTTATACATTCACACAGTTCTGTCCCTTTTAGATTTGTCTGCACAGCTACTATTTCAGTTGGATATATTTGTTTCTCCTTAGAGACTTATTCATATAACAAAGATTACAGCAGCTCCTCAACTTTAGCATAGCTCTTCAAGTTCTATGGCCCTGTCCAGACAGAGCAGATAAATAGAGGAGGCCAAACTGCAGGGTCAGTTAAGTGGGTGATGGAGAGGGACAGTGGTTTGATGAGGGTAAGTACTCGATTGCAGTCATTTTAGACATTGATCATTAATTAAGTTCCAAATGTGTTCAATAACTCAGCTACTCCTGAGTTTATTTTTTTATTGTTAAGGAGGATGAGATGTTCCTATGATGAAAACATTTGAGATCACAACCATATGCTTTATATATTTCATCGTTCAGAAAATTCAAAGTCTGGAAAAACAAGATAGTTCTTACAAATGAAAGATTTAGCAGGATCAAAGTGAAAACTAGGTTTTTGTAAGCCTGGCTTTGGAAAGAATCTTAGCTATATATGTGGAGTATTGCAAAAGTATCAGCAGCAGTCATCAAGGATAAAAAGGAGTCTGAAATACATCATCCCTTATGAAATTCATCCCAACAATTCATCCCTTATGAAACCTGCTTGTTGGTACTGAAAAAACATATTAAACACCTTCATAATCAGCTAAACTCATTGCTTATGAAATTTCCATATTCAATGATTTCCAAGGACCTTCCTTGAGATATTTTGAGCAAATGAAAAATTTGAATGCAGTTTTTGGACTTTCCACAATGAAGTGACTTCTTGAAGCAGTCACCATAGCTTAAACTAATATGCTCTTTATTAATGGTGACTACACCAAAAATAGCAATTCATTATTTACTTATTAACTAATTTAATAATTTTACCGTTTACAACTAAGCCTCTTTTCAAAGGTGTAAAAATCAGAACTTAAGCTACAAACACGAATATTACGGGTTTGGTTTTTTCTGTTTCTTTTTAGAATGGCAGTACCACAAAGCTATCCATTCATGTTTTCTACAGATTCCTGTAGTATCACTCATTTAATGAGAAAATTCTTTTAATTCTGATCTGCATTACTTACTGAAAGGAGGTAGGCAAAAATTATCTATTTTGTCATAGATAATACCAAAACATTGAAGAAGCCTGAATTAGTTTTCCAGATGGTTCCTGTTTAGCATACCCACTTTGAAACAGCATCCTACCAGGCAAAGGCAAAACCAGGCAACTCGGAATTCCTCAAGGAGTCAGTCCAAAACCTTTTGACCAGGATCCATCTGCTCTCTCTTATTAAAAAGGAACACTGCTACTAAAGCCAATACTTCTATTATTTGCAATTTATAAGAACATTTTGTACAGTGGATTCTTATCCTGATTTTTAGATCATCTCCCTGCCTTTCATGGGCTATAGCTGTTCAGAGACAACTAGCTGGGATTGCTGTGAGATGGACAGAGGAGCTGACTAACACATATTTTAAGGGAAAGGTGTCTGTCCCAACTCCACATTCACCATCAGTTCTTTGCATGTCCTCACAAGTTTATTTGACATTTGCTGTATTAGAAGGGATCAATGACATCCTCTGCCATACAAATTCCTGTAATTTCACCCACTATGGCCAAACAGTTCTCTATACAGTAGTGGGCAACAGAAAGGCATCTATACCTTTGAAAGCATCTGGAGAGGGAGGACCTGTTGTGTTCAAGGAACTACCATTTCACTTTGGAGTTGGTTGCAGTGAGTCAGTGAGTAATTATTGTCATTCTAGTCTGAATTTGTCTAGCTTCTTCTTCTGAACACCAGCTCTTGAGATGTCTTCCTCTGACAGACTGATGAATCCTTTGGCACTTGGCATCTCTCACTTTGTAAAGTATGTATACACTTTCAGCACAGATTTTTCTTTTGATAACCTCAAAGTCTTGCTATATACGACATTTTCTCCATCTCCCAAATAATTTCCATCGTTCTTCTTGAGTCTTTTCCAATTTTCAACATCTTTTTTTTAAAAAAAGGAACAGCAAAGGTAGATACAGCATTCTGACATACTACTCTCATTTATAATATCCAAAGATTAGGCTAGGCCCCATTACCATGGTATCTATTGGGATGTCATGTTTAATTGCTTGTCCACTATGGCCTTTAAATACTTTCCCCACACTCCTGACCAAAACACAGTTCCTCATGCCACAAGTATGAATTTGTTTCTGTATATATATGACTGTGTATTTGGTTCTACTAAACCATATTTTGTTTAAATATGTTCAGGTGATAAAGCTTAACTATGCACAGTTATACCATTGAAAACTTTGTGATCAATACTAATTTTTATGACACCAGTTTTACTCCCAGCTTCATAATTTTAACCAGCAGTGGAGTAAGGTGTACAAATATGGAAGAATTTCCCCCAAAACATCAGGAGTTTGTTTTTAAATCGACAACTCTTGCCCTAAGTGTTTAAATCTATACTATCATGCATATGCTATATTTTTTCTTTTCTCTGGAATTACATAGGTGGCATTATAAACTAAATTAGCTTGTTCATAAAACATTTAAAACTAATTCTTTTCAAAAGAATTTCTTTTATTAATCAAGAACTTACCATTTTCACAGACAGAACAATCTGATAATCAGTCACAGTTTTATAACCAGCTCATTAAAGGCAAGAATCTTTTCAACAGCAGTCTCCTAATAGCAAAAAATGTACATACTCTCCTAGGTGCAAAGATCTTTGTAAATTCTAAACTTCCTGTAATATGTTTCGGCTTTCCTTGGCTATTATAATTTCTTTCAGAAAAATTAAATGCTTTCTTTCACAAAGTGATCAAGAAAATGAATATGCATCTACTGATTATAATCAATCCATTTAATGGGAAGATGCCATAAGGGTACTAAAGAATATGAGCAGGATGACGTAATAGATGTTTAATTTCTGGCACTCACGCATAGTCACAGAGGGGCTTCAGTATTACCAGAATTTATTGTGTCTCCATTCAATTTTGCTGATATTACCCATTTTGGACTACCAAGGTCAGAAATGAAAAGAAGTGAAGACAACCTAGGAATATGGCAAAAACAATTCTGTGAATGCTGGTTTCATTTTTTTAGAAATAATGCTAACAAAAAGGTCAATTGCTTCAATTTATCTTATAAAAATCTACCTATGCTGGAACAGAACCTAATGTTGTTGAGAAAAGAATAGAGTGTAAGTTTTGATGTAATTCCTATAATGGCAAATTAAGAGGAGGTGCATAAGGAATTTTTAAAACTGCAGAGGCCCAGTGTCTCTGTACTTGAAACTCCTTGAATTTAGGTGGAATGCGCTGGTATCATTCACAGCTTTGTCTGCACCACCAGTCTTGATGTTGACTAGTAGCAAGCTTGCTGGACATCATTCAATGGTGACAAAGAGCAAGCCATGACCTTGCAGTGACAGTGAAGGATCCTTGTTTTACAATACCCTTTGAAGCACAGAAACCCATCTAATGTCATCAAGGATGCACACATAGCCTGAAGTTCTTTACTGACCAGCAAAGAACAAGAGGCAGGGTTTCTAAGTCTGTAGGCTTTACAAAAAGAGGTATATGAAAATACTCTCAAAGAGGTTTGTTATAAAACTCATGTAATCATTATCAACTTAGTTGTGTATGCTATGCAGAATATTCTTAGGATGCAATAATGAAGAGTTTGTTTGGAGTCAACCATATAATTTACTATAACAAACTCACACAAAGTAACTCTTTATACTATATTAAGATGTTTCTCTCTTATTGCATACAACCACCAAATGGAGAAGGGAAGCTAATGTAGCTGTCAACTGTCAGCAATCTCTGAGCATCCCAAGATAAATGAATCCCCCAGGAGTAATTCTGCTGAAGTCACTAACAGATATATTTGGGCTCTCAGATCAACTGTTGTTCTCTGAGGCAGAGAACCCTTGGGTTTTTATTCCATTCTCTCATATGTCCCCAAAAATGGACCTTCATCTCTAATGTTCTTATATCTGCATTTTAACACCTGTATGATCCCCACACAATAATTACACACATATACAATTATTTAAAAACATTTGACTTTTAGTGGAAAAATATGCACCATCTATATTACACATATATCATACATATTCATCTGCACATCAGACTGGGGATTGTTTTATAATTTTAAATCTACATTTTAAGGAATTTCATCCTGTTCCTATGTATTCTTTTGAATTTCCTATTCACTTTTTCGAAATGAAGCAAGAAGAGGAGAAACAATGAAAGGTGGCTCTAGTTTGCTTCAGGATGATGTGTTTCAGCTTATAGTGCCTTACTGTATCTCTCAAACCACACTAGTACTAGATATCTCCCTGTGGAAAGTAGCAATTACCTTCAATCTCTCTGATCTGAAGTAATCCCTGCTACATGCGCAGCTCATTGTGAGTGATGAGGGCCTACTGTTTGCTGAGTCTAAAACCAAATGATCTTTCACAAGCAAAATTTAAACTTGAAATAGAATTCTCTGGCTCTTGATACCTACTCTATTTTTTCAGTGTACTTTATATATTCCCAAATATGGTTCAGACTGGCTACAGATGGTGCTGGTGGGTAATGAGACGGGCTCAGAAGCTGCTCCAGTTCCCAGGGGAGAGTTCTGTAATGGAACTAACTACGTATTGTCCACCTTATATACTAGATTTGATTTTGGACTATTTGCCAAACCGTGTTTGTTTATTGCTTAGCACTGGAGGGCTTCCATTAACTGTGTCTTGATTGAACATAGACTATGGAGCTAGGAGAATGTAGCATTTTTTTCTTCTGAGAGCTGATACAATCCCCTTTCTTTAGCTTTATCCCCTTCATTGACAGTAACTGTTTAGAAATAGTCTGGCATCTATCTACACAATGCTAGTGAGACACAGGGGGTTTTGACCCTTTGAATAAGCTCCACACAATTTACTAAAAATAAATGCTTCCAAAGTTTGTAAGACCACAAAAATTTCACTGTCACTCGCAGAGGAGAATGGGAATGGCTATCGCTCACTTGGGGAGAGATTACTATGGAAGATCCTAGACATTTTGTTCACATAGCACAGCAACATGTTTTTTGCAATCCTGAAACAAAAACTTCAGCTTAGCAAATAAATTTCTAATGAGATGTAAATGGAAGGGTTTTTTTAAACTAAATAATCATTCACTGTTTTAGTGAAACAAATAAGCAAGAAATTAAATTAAGAATAAATAAATTGTTATCATAATAATAATGATTTTTTTCATTTAGAATTATATTTAAACATAAAGGTCCAGGATATGCTTCTATTTTATTGTCCAGTTTGATACCACTGAAAATAAACATCATGGCTATAGCTTTTAATACCCACTATGCGAGAATATCTATATGTTTGTGTATATATAGATACACACACATATATACATATATATATGTCCTTCCAGAAAGTAGCATGAGAATAGAATATACTGATTCACCAGTATATTTCACAAATTCAGTTCAGCTACAAAATTCCAAAATTTAAAATAATTGTATTATCATTCTGTGTGTACATGGGAAAGAAGCTGAGAAATCAGAGTCCTGGCAGGCTGCTAATAGATGGAAGAAAAAATTCTATTTCAATATGCAAGTATTCACCTGTTTAGTATGCAGGCAAAAAAGATAATTTCAAAGTCAGACATGGCAGTAACTATTGAATTTGTTTGTATTAGCTTTTATTGTATTGGTAATATTTAACCTCCTAAACTATTGATTTAACATTAAAACAAGATTATAAGAATATAAGACACAAGGAGGAGATAAATTGAGAAATTATTTATATCTCCTCTGAGCACATAGATAAGATTTCATAGAAATATATTTAAATATATATAAACACATATATGTCTTAGATGCTACACTTAGTATTTGTAAAAGCATGAAGTAGGAATCACACTGAGTAGGGATTTTCTAGTCTTTGCCCATATCAAATCTGCTCAAAATATATTGAGAAGATGTACAATATATGAGCACCGATTCTGTCTGCATATTTTGAGGCCCCCTAAAAGGGAGTTCACTGTAGCCCACTAGGCTTCTGAGCTCATTTTCCTGACAAAAGATGGTCAGATGGTTTCTGCTTACCTGCTGAGCTTAGCTCCTCCTTCACATTGTCAAGATGGGATTTGTGGTGCTGGGGTAAGCTGTCAATCACTTCAGCAGACAGATCTTTTCAGAGTCCAATACTTCCTGATTCTGGACAAGCTAAGTTAGGGAGACTACCTTTATTCAGTGTGCACAGCCTCAACACCGCCGTGACTATCTGCAGGAACAGGCTGGGGCACAGATCTCAGTGACAGGGCACGTAGCTGGATGTGTTCTTTGCGTTACACTTAAAGTGTGCACCTTAGATCTGTACAGATCTGCCCTCCCACATGGAATCAAACCACTTCAGGTATGACAAAACAACCCATACTACAGGCATAGATACCCAAATACCAGACAAGAAAAATGCTCTTCTGGCCATGTCTCTGCAGGTATGCTGGCTCAGCAAAGTCAGCCAGCCTCTGTGAAGTTTAACATGCTGGGAACCATGCACAGCATGCCATAACATGGCAAGGGAGCAGGAGACAGGAAATACAGTCCCATAGGACCACCACTCACGTCTTGTTTTATGAAAATGTTTCAAGTATGAAGAGGGAAATCTTGCAAGCAAAAGGAAGCTACAAACAAAAAAAACCCTCTGCTTAAAAATAAGTTTTGTGATGAAAGTTCATAATCTTTAAATTAATTGAAGAGACCGCTGAGTTTCAAACATTTTTGTTTTTCCTCTCCCTCTGAAATAGTTGTCTGTCCTTTTGTGTTTTACATGACTGCACAGCACAGCATATGGTCACTGAGAGCACTAATTTTTTTTTTTTTTTTTAGTTTTTTTTGTTTGTTTGTTTGTTTCCAACAATAATAGCTTTGGAGAATTCAATCACAAGTGGAAAATCAGAAAGCTAGTCCCAGGCTATTAAAAGAGAAAGTTAGTCTTAAAAGCACTTGCCATAAAGGCAAAGTCATACATACCCTTCCTGGATGACACAGTTACCAACATAGCTGAAAACTCATTCACTTGGTGAGTGATTTAGTTACAGGTGCCTCACTTTTCAAGGTTTTTTTATGGGATATATTCAGACTTTTCACAGCCTTAACCAATATTAAAGCACTACTTAGACTCCATTCTGTTTTGCAGAGAATATAATTTATGCACTCAGGAGTAAGTTCACAAGGAGAAAATTTCCTGCCTCCTTGCCCACCTCTGTCAAATACCGACTACATCTCTGTTCTCTCAGAACCCAAGAGCTCACAGCATGTGTGGCCATTATATATTATTCAGATATTCATCACCTGTTTCAAACCAAAGGTAACAAAAAGTCACAGGATAGGTGTTCAAATATATACTTTGGTTTATGGTATGATAACTATTTACCAGCAACCCTTAAACTCAGGTCCTTTTCCAATGACTGCCATTACAAAGGGAGCATGGAGTCAGCCACATTTTCTCCAAAACACCCCACCTTAATCAGAGCTATTTCATAGAAAGGAGGCCAGATTCAGCAGAAAGGACTGGGATTCTTTTTTTGCAGTGAGCAGAGTGGCTTTGAAACAATCACTGAGCCACCTCACACAGGAGCAAAGGCTCCTTTCCAGCCAACTTTGTAAATCTTTGGTATTTCCTTCTTCCCAACTTGGAAAACTTTCTCATCATGCTGGACTTCCTTCCAGGAGTTCCTCTGTTTGGCACTCGTGACCCCATCTGTAGTGTAGGAGACCCTCAAGATCCACACTCTGCCCAAGAAAGCTTCAATCACCCTATGAGACTTTCTCCCTGCTTACCTTTAGGAGGAAAGGCCCCAGGTAATGGGAAACATCTCATTTGAAAGTACTTTACCAGTCATTACAGGCAGTATTTAAAGCTACATACTAGAACAAAGAAATGGCATTTTGACCTCCCAATTCTGAAATCATAGCAACCCAATGAGCAAAATTAGGAGTTCAGCTATATTTTCTGAATTACTTTTGCCCTCCGAATTTTAGCAACATATTCTTTTAAATGTTGATTTGCTGGAGTTTTCAGAATAACCAGCAGTCACAGCCAGATTGGTCTTGCATGAACTGAATGAAGAATTTCCATTTTAAGGTCTTTTCTGCTTACTTTTAGGTTTTGTTGATGTGACTTTGTGTCTCTCTGTGTTTGAGACTACTTTGGGGACCTCATGCAGTAAGTTACAATGATGGAGCATGACAGTCAGAATAGCACACGCTATTAGCTAGAGCTCAACTCTATTACAGTACTATGTTTGGTGACACAGAATCAAGAGACTCAAGGATACAAGGTCAAAGGTAGCAAAACATTACATTAATCTGTTCTGTTTGCAGGCACAAGTACGTCAATCTCCAAGTATAACACAGTGTTGACTGTTTAATTATAAGAACCAAAGTGTTAAGTGCTTTATTCAATATAAAAAACCCTTTTTCTCTACAAATAAAAAAAAATAATTAATTAATATCACATTATGTAGCTTAGCATTTACAAACAGGAGCCAATTCCCTTTATTCTATTAATTCATTGATTGCTATTAGTTTTGTGAAGGAGTAGTCAATATACTCACAATAAGTAAAATTTAGAGGAAAGGGTAACAAAATAGAGGAACCAAAGAGGAGCACTCTGATTCTAAGTTTGGTAGATTTAAATTATTTGAAACTAACACAGGTATATGGTTTCTTGGAAAAGGAATCTAAATTTGCAATTACGTACTAAAGTATTATGATTTCTGTTCATTTGAACTAAATTTATGACTAAGAAAAAATATCACTTTATTACAGGATATTTCTTGGTTTGAAGATTAATTCCTTTAGTAAAGGTAAAAGAAAAATATTAACTGAAGCACTGTTGTTTATTTATCAGTGAGTTTGGTTAATACAGCAAACCACTTGTACTTAGAAAGTAAAGCCAAGAGAGATTTTTGGTGACATTAGGAAATTTCTATGGTAGCCAGACTGAGGTAAAATGAGTTCTGTTTATAGAACAGTACAAATCCATATGACATAGGTCTCCTACTTCACACAGGTATTTAAAACTGCCCCAGGAGAGTATGAGGCTGAAAATAGCAATGATTTTATGCTTTTTACCCTTATTTAGGCTATTAACTTCCCATTAGCTTCTTATACCTGCAAATGGAGCAAACCTACCAGATGTACATAGTTTTTTAAAAATTTCTTTATAGCCATATGTTTTTGGTATAAATCGTATAAATAGTTGAAACTTTAATTTTTATTTTTTTTTCCCATGTTTTGCAGTCATTAACATGAGAATGCCTTCCATTACAGTCAATAAAAGCTCTAC